>NC_079189.1:449748-749748 GCF_029499605.1 Hyla sarda | reverse complement strand
CCTCCTCATGGCAGCGAGGACTGTCATACCCAGACATTGGAAAGACCCCTGCCCCTCGACCATTTCTGAATGGTACAAGGAGGTACTCTTCCTGTGCCGTATGGAGGAACTGATGGCAGACTCCTTTGGCTTCCCTGGCTCACTTTTGTTGACTCGCCCCTCTACACAGCGGCTGACAGTGCCTGAGGAGGGCGAGGGGGGTGGCTGCGCCCTTGAGTAGAGATTCAAGTGAGTACCCGAGTCCCAATGTTTCTTTCTCCTTCTCTTCTAACCCTCCGTGTTTCTCCCCTTGTCATCTTTTCCTGCTCTCTTCTCTTACCCTTTCTTTTTCTTTTTCGTTTAACTGACGCTTATCTCTTCCTAACACATTAAGATATGGAGACATGTTTATTGAATGTTTAACTACTTGTATGATCTAGTACAACCCATTGCTATCCACGGCATTGTATATTGCCCTCAGATGACTTTCCTTTCCTATTGGTACTTTGTACCAGATGTTCATTGCCTTATTTTTTTTAGTCTGCTGAGGATTCTCATTGTGTGCTCTATCAATGCTCTTTGATACTGTTTATTGCTTATTTAATAAAATTCTTTTAAAACCGTAAAAAAAAAAAAAAAAAAAAAGAATTAGTGGCGCAAAATATAAGCCATCATATGGAATTTTATGTGCAAAATTGAAAGTGTTATGATTTTTGGAAGGTGATGAGGAAAAAATGAAAATGCAAAAAAAACGAAAAACCCTATGTCCTTAAGGGGTTAAAAAAAAAATAAAGTATATAAATTAGGTATTTTGGGACCCCAAGGCATCTGCATCTTGATATAAAATATCCTAAATAACAGGAAGACCCCAAATCCACACGGTGCTCTGTCATGTCGGAGGCCGGTGTCCTGGAGCTCTAGGGCCACATATGGGATATTTCTAAATACGTCAGAATTAGGGGAATAAATGACATATCGGCCGGAAAAATTTACATTTTTAAATTCCACCTTCACTTTATTTTAATTTCAATGAAACACCTAAAGGGTTAAAAAACCTCAAAAAAAGTCATTTTGATTACGTTGAGGGATGCAGTGTTTATAATGGGGGATTTATAGGGGGTTGTAACATTAAGGCCCCTCAAATCTACTTTAGGACTGAACAGGTGCCTAAAAAAAATCCCCGAAACATCCTAAAAAAGTAAAAGAACAATTAAGAAATGAGGCGACATAAATAAGACAGATTGTAAATGGGAATTAATAACTAATTTATGGGGCAGGACGATCTTTATTACATGTAGAGAAGCTGGAAGACTTTTTCACATAAAATTGCAGAATGTATCAACCAGAACTTATCACTAACATTAACCCCTTAAGGACCAGAGCATTTTTTGCCCATCTGACCACTGTCACTTCAAGCATTAATAACTCTGATGCTTTTACCTTTCATTCTGATTCAGAGATTGTTTTTTCGTGACATATTCTACTTTATGTTATTGGTAAAATTTCATTGATACTTGTATCATTTCTTGGTGAAAAATTCCAAAATTTTATGAAAAAATTGAAAATATTGCATTTTTCTAACTTTGAAGCTCCCAGCTTGTAAGGAAAATAGACATTCCAAATAAATTATATATTGATTCACAAATACAATATGTCTACTTTATATTTGCATCATAAAGTTGAGATGTTTTTACTTTTGGAGACACCAGAGGCTTCAAAGTTCAGCAGCAATTTTCCAATTTTTCACAATTTTCAAAATCAGAATTTTTCAGGGACCAATTCGGGTTTGAAGTGGATTTGAAGGGTCTTCATATTAGAAATACCCCACAAATTACCCCATTATAAAAACTGCACCCCCCAAAGTATTCAAAATGACATTCAGTAAGTGTGTTAACCCTTTAGGTGTTTCACAGGAATAACAGCAAAATAAAGGAGAAAATTCAAAATCTTAATTTTTTACACTCATGTTCTTGTAAACCCAGTTTTTTTTTATTTTTACAAGAAAAAAAAGGAGACAAATCCTCTCAAAATTTGTAAACCAATTTCTCTCGAGTAAGGAAATACATCACGTGTGTATGTCAAGTTTTCGGCGGGCGTAGTAGAGGGCTCAGAAGGGAAGGAGCGACAATGGGATTTTGGAGAGTGTTTTTCAGAAATATTTTTTGGGGGGCATGTCGCATTTAGGAAGCCCCTATGGTGCCAGAACAGCAGAACCCCCCCCCCCACATGGCATACTATTTTGGAAACGACACCCCTCAAGGCATGTAACAAGGGGTCCAGTGAGCCTTAACACCCCACAGGTGTTTGATGACTTTTCGTTAAATGTTTATTCCAGGAAAAAACTTTTTTATATATATCAACTGGTTCCAGAAAGTTAAACAGATTTGTAAATTACTTCTATTAAAAAATCTTAATCGTTTCAGTACTTATGACCTTCTGAAGTTAAGGTTATTCTTTTCTGTCTAAGTGCTCTCTGATGACACCTGTCTCGGGAAACGCCCAGTTTAGAAGCAAATCCCTTTAGCAAACCTCTTCTAAACTGGGCGGTTCCCGAGACACGTGTCATCAGAGAGCACTTAGACAGAAAAGAACAACCTTAACTTCAGAAGCTGATAAGTACTGAAAGGATTAAGATTTTTTAATAGAAGTAATTTACAAATCTGTTTAACTTTCTGGAGCCAGTTGATATATATATAAAAAAGTTTTTTCCTAGAATAACCCTTTAACCCCTTAAGGACTCAGGGTTTTTCCGTTTTTGCACTTTCGTTTTTTCCTCCTTACCTTTAAAAAATCATAACCCTTTCAATTTTCCACCTAAAAATCCATATTATGGCTTATTTTTGGCGTCGCCAATTCTACTTTGCAGTGACATTAGTAATTTTACCCAAAAATGCACGGCGAAACGGAAAAATCATTGTGCGACAAAATCGAAAAAAAAACGCCATTTTGTAACTTTTGGGGGCTTCCGTTTCTACGCAGTGCATATTTCGGTAAAAATTACACCTTATCATTATTCTGTAGGTCCATACGGTTAAAATGATCCCCTACTTATATAGGTTTGATTTTGTCGCACTTCTGTAAAAAATCATAACTACATGCAGGAAAATTTATACGTTTAAAAATGTCATCTTCTGACCCCTATAACTTTTTTATTTTTCCACGTACAGGGCGGTATGAGGACTCATTTTTTGCGCCGTGATCTGAAGTTTTTATTGGTATGATTTTTGTTTTGATCTGACTTTTTGATCACTTTTTAATGTTATAAAAAGTTACCAAAATACGCTTTTTTTGACTTTGGAATTTTTTTGCGCGTACGCCATTGACCGTACGGCTTAATTAATGATATATTTTTATAGTTCGGACATTTACGCACGCGGCGATACCACATATGTTTATTTATTTATTTTTTTACACTGTTTTATTTTTCTTATGGGAAAAGGGGGGTGATTCAAACTTTTATTAGGGAAGGGGTTAAATGACCTTTACTAACACTTTTTTTTTACTTTTTTTTTGCAGTGTTATAGGTCCCATAGGGACCTATAACACTGCACACACTGATCTCTTATACTGATCATTATTATCCCATAGGGACCTATAACACTGCACACACTGATCTCTTATACTGATCATTATTATCCCATAGGGAGCTATAACACTGCACACACTGATCATTGTTATCCCATAGGGACCTATAACACTGCACACACTGATCTCTCATCCTGATCACAGGGGTGTATTAACACGCCTGTGATCAGCATTATCGACGCTTGACTGCTCCTGCCTGGATCTCAGGCACGGAGCAGTCATTCGTCGATCGGACACCAGGGAGGCAGGTAAGAGCCCTCCCGGTGTCCGATCAGCTGTTCGGGACGCCGCGATTTCACCGCGGTGGTCCCGAACAGCCCGACTGAGCAGCCGGGATACTTTCAGTTTCACTTTAGAAGCGGCGGTCAGCTTTGACCGCCGCTTCTAAAGGGTTAATACCGCACATCGCCGCGATCGGCGATGTGTGGTATTAGCCGCGGGTCCCGGCCGTTGATTAGCGCCGGGACCCACGCGATATGATGCGGGATCGCGGCGCGATCCCGCTTCATATCGCGGGAGCCGGCGCAGGACGTAAATATACGTCCTGCGTCGTTAAGGGGTTAAAGTCAGATGTGTAAATGAAATTTTTTTTTTAACTAAAACGCAGTTTTTCCCCCAAATTTACAATTTTTATAAAGGGTAATGGGGAAAAAATGCCCCCCAAAATATGTAACTCCTTCTCTTCTGAGTATGGAAATACCCAATGTTAGGACGTAAAATGCTCTGCGGGCGAACTACAGTGCTCAGAAGAGAAGGAGTCACATTTGGCTTTTTGAAAGCAAATTTTGCTGAAATGGTTTTTGGGGGGCATGTCGCATTTAGGAAGCCCTTACGGTGCCAAAACAGCAAAAAAACAAAAACAAAACACATGGCATACTATTTTGGAAACTACATCCCTCAAGGAACGTAACAAGGGGTACAGTGAGCCTTAACACCTCACAGGTATTTCATGACTTTTTGTTAAAGTTGGATGTGTAAATGAAAAAAAAAATTATAATAATTTTCACTAAAATGCTGGTTTTTCCCCAAATTTTACATTTTTACAAGGGGTAATAGGAGAAAATTACACCCAAAATGTGGAACCCCATCTCTTCTGAGTATGGAAATACCCCAAGTGTGGACGTCAAGTGCTCTGCTGGCGAACTACAATGCTCAGAAGAGGAGGAGCGCCACTGAGCTTTTGGAATGGAAGTCCGGTGCGTTTACAAAGCCCCCTGTGGTGCCAGAACAGTGGACCCCCTCATATGTGACCCCATTTTGGAAACTACACTCCTCACAGAATTTAATAAGGGGTGTAGTGAGTATTTACACTCCACTGGTGTTTGACAGATCTTTGGAACATTACATTTTTCATTTTCACGGACCACTGTTCCAAAAATCTGTCAGACACCTGTGGGGTGTAAATGCTCACTGTACCCCTTATTACATTACGTGAGGGGTGTAGTTTCCAAAATGGGGTCACATGTTGGGGGGGGGGGGTCCATTGTTCTGGCACCGTGGAGGCTTTGTAAACACACGTGGCCTTCAATTCCGGAGAAATTTTCTCTTCAAAATCCCAATGGTGCTCCTTCTCTTCTGAGCATTGTAGTTCACCTGCAGAGCACTTTACATCCACATATGGGGTATGTTCTTACTCAGAAGAAATGGGGATACAAATTTTGTGGGGCTTTTTTCCTATTTTACCTTGTGAAAATGAAAAATTTAGGGTAACACCAGCATTTTAGTGAATTTTTTATTTTTTTTATTTTCCCATCCAATTTTAATGAAAATTCGTGAAACCCCTGTGGGGTGTTAAAGTTCACTATACCCCTTGTTACATTCCGTGAGGGGTGTAGTTTCCAAAAAGGGGTCACATGTGGGTATTTATTTCTTTGCGTTTATGTCAGAACCGCTGTAAAATCAGCCACCCCTGTGCAAATCACCAATTTAGGCCTCAAATGTACATAGTGCGCTCTCACTCCTGAGCCTTGTTGTGGCGCCCACAGAGCATTTTACGCCCACATATGAAGTATTTCTGTATTCAGAAGAAATTGTGTTACAAATTTGGGGGGTCTTTTTTTCCTTTTACCTCTTGTGAAAATAAAAAGTAAAAGGGCAACACCAGCCTGTTAGTGTAAAAAAAAAAAAAAAAAAAATTTACACTAACAGGCTGGTGTAGACCCCAACATTCGCACTGGCGGTTTACAGTGAGCTTACCGCTAGGAGTTTGCGCTGCGGCGAAAAATTTGCCACAGCTCATACTTGAAGCAGGAAACTTACTGTAAACCCACCCGTGTGAATGTACCCTGAACATTCACATGGGGGGGGGCAAACCTCCAGCTGTTTCAAAACTACAACTCCCAGCATATACTGACAGACCTTGCATGCTGGGAGTTGTACTTTTGCAACAGCTGGAGGCACACTGGTTGGAAAACCTTCAGTTGTTGCAAAACTACAACTCCCAGCATGTACTGATCGCCGAAGTGCATGCTGGGAGATGTAGTAATGCAACAGCTGGAGGTAACGCAACTACAACTCCCAGCATGCCGAGACAGCTGTTTAGGCATGCTGGGATTTGCAGTTTTGCAACATCTGGAGGGGATCTGCACAGTGATCTCCAAACTGTGGCCCTCCAGATGTTGCAAAACTACAAATCCCAGCATGACAGCTGTCTGGGCATGCTGGGAGTTGTAGTTTTGCAACATCTGGAGGTCAACAGTGTAGAGACCACTGTACAGTGGTCTCAAACAATAGCCCTCTAGATGTTGCTAGGCAACTTACTGGCTTCCGTCGGATCCAGGGAGCCGTCCTTTTCTGCCACACAACATGCCGCCCGCCTATCTCCGACACTGATCGTTGCCCGCAGCCCCGCCGGCAGGGTAAGTGGACTTCGTCAACGGTCCTCTTCGGTTTCTCCGTCCTGCCCCTCCTATTGTGGGTGGGCAAAACAAAAGTTAACCCCCCGCCCCCGATCTGCTATTGGATGTCGCTTCTAGATGCCCAATAGCAGGGATAGGAGGGGTGGCACCCTTCAGGGGGATCGTCGGTGTCTTGGACAACCGCGATCCCCCTTATTTTCCGGGTCACCATAGCCCCGTATGACCCGGAATAGACGGAAATCGCAAGTGGAAATTCACTTGCGATTTGCGCCGAACGACGAGATGGGGGGGGTCTGATGACCCCCCTGGGCATTTGCGCGAGGTGCCTGCTGATCGATATAAGCAGTCACCCTGGTCCGGCGGGGACCGAAATTCCCACGGGCATACAGGTACGCACTTGGTCCTTAACAGGTTAATAACTCTGATGCTTTTACCTTTCATTCTGATTCCGTTTGTCAAAATTTTGCATATTTTTTTACTTTGAAGCTCTCTGCTTATAAGGAAAATGGATATCCCAAATAAATTATATATTGATTCACATACACAATATGTCTATTTTATGTTTCCATCATAAAGTTGAGATGTTTTTACTTTTGGAGACATCAGAGGCTTCATATTCAGCAGCAATTTTAAATTTTTCACAAAATTTTCTAAATTGGAATTTTTCAGGGATCAGTTCAGTTTGAAGTGGATTTGAAGGGTCTTCATATTAGAAATACCCCATAAATTACCCCATTATAAAAACTGCACCCCTCAAAGTATTCAAAATGACATTCAGTAAGTGGGTTAACCCTTTAGGTGTTTCACAGGAATAGCAGCAAAGTGAAGTAGAAAATTCTAAATAGTCATTTTTTATACTCGCATGTTCTTGTAGACCCAATTTTTGAATTTTTACAAGGGGTAAAAGGAGAGAAATCCCCCCAAAATTTGTAACCAAATTTCTCTCGAGTAAGGAAATATCTCGTTTATGGATGTGAAGTGTTCGGCGGGTGCAGTAAAGGGCTCAGAAGAGAAGGAGCGACAATGGGATTTTGGAGAGTGAATTTTTCTGAAATGGTTTTTCGGGGGCATGTCACATTCAGGAAGCCGCTATGGTGCCAGAACAGCAAAACAACACATGGCATACTATTTGGGAAACTACACCCCTCAAGGAACGTAACAAGGGGAACAATGAGTCTTTACACCTCACAGGTGTTTGACAAATTTCTGCTAAAGTTCTGCTAACGTGAAATGAAAAATTAGATTTTTTTTCCCACTAAAATGCTAGTGTTACCCCAAATTTTTCATTTTCACAAGGGGTAATAGGAGAAAAAGCCCCCCAAAATTTTTAACCCCATCTCTTCTGAGTATGGAAATACCCATGTGTGGATGTAAAGTGCTCTGTGGGCAAACTACAATGCTCAGAAACAGTGGACCCCCCCCCCCCACATGTGACCCCATTTTGAAAACTGCACCCCTCACGGAATGTAATAAGGGGTGCAGAGAGCATTTACACCCCACTGGCATTTGGAACAGTGGGCTGTGCAAATAAAAAATTACATTTTTCATTTTCATGGACCACTGTTCAAAAAATCTGTCAGACACCTGTGGGGTGTAAATGCTCACTGTACCCCTTATTACATTCCGCGAGGGGTGCAGTTTTCAAAATGGGGTCACATGACGGCTTTTTTTTTTGCCTTTATGTGAGAACCGCTGTAACGATCAGCCACCCCTGTGCAAATCACCTCAAATGTACATGGTGCTCTCACTCCTGAGCCTTGTTGTGCGCCCGCAGAGCATTTTACGCCCACATATGGGGTATTTCCGTACTCAGGAGAAATTGAGTTACAAATTTAATTTTTTATTTTTTTCCTTTTACCTCTTGTGAAAATGAAAAGTATGGGGCAACATCAGCAGGTTAGTGTAAAATTTTTTATTTTATTACAATAACATGCTGGAGTAGAACCGACTTTACCTTTTCATAAGGGGTGAAAGGAGAAAAAGCCTGAGTAAGGAAATACCCCATATGTGACCCTAAACAGTTTCCTTTAAATACGACAGGGTTTCGAAGTGCGAGAGCGCCATGCGCATTTGAGGCCTAAATTAGGGATTTGCATAGGGACGGACCTGGATACAAGAACTACACTTGCCTCCGATACCAAAATTACCCTACGGCAGTGTTTCCCATACAGGGTGCCTCCAGCTGTTGCAAAACTCCCAGCATGTCTGGACAGTCAATAACTGTCCGGTAATACTGGGAGTTGTTGTTTTGCAACAGCTGGAGGCTCAATTTTGGAAACACTGCCGTACAAGACATTTTTAATTTTTATTAGGTGTGTGTGGAGGTAACGATGTAAGGGTATATGTATGTGTAGTGTTTTACTCTTTATTTTGTGTAAGTGTAGTGTAGTGTAGTGTTTTTAGGGTACATTCACACGGTCGGGTTTACAGCGAGTCTCCCGCTGGAAGTTTGAGCTGCGGTGGAAAATTTGCTGCAACTCAAACTTGCAGCGAGAAACTCACTGTAAACCCCCGCCCGTGTGAATGTGCATGAGGGGGATACAGGGTATATTCACACGGGGGGAGGTTTGCAAAACTACAACTCCCAGCATGCACAAACTACCAAAGGGCATGCTGGAAGTTGTAGTTGTGCCTTCTGCTGTTGCATAACTACAAGTCCCAGCATGCCTTTTTGCTGCATCAGCAACAGCAGGAGGCCAGCCTTACCTCCTACTGCTGCACACACCGGATCCTGCTTGCCGATGCCACGTCTGCTCCGGAGGCCCCGATCCCACCACCAATGCCGGGGATCAGGGCCCCCCACTTCAGGTACATACTCCCTGCACCTGCTCTCTGGAGTAGGGGCAGAGTGGGTGCTGTTATGGACAACCCCACAACAGGAGTCCTGATTCGTCGGCCAACTGCTGCTAAAGGGTGATAGGTGCAATTCAACACAGCACCTATCACCCTTTATTTCCAGATTGACCCGGAAGCGCAGCAAATCGCCGATCCGACATGGGGGGGTTTGCACAGGGTGCCTGTTGAGTGATTTCAGCAGGCACCCCGGTCCGGTCCCCGCCCGGTGCAAGGCGGAGACCAGAATTCCCACCGGGGCACAGGTACGCCCCGGGTCCTTAACGGGTTAAGTACAATATGTGGAAATGTGTGTCCAGCTCACAACCTTGTATCCGAGGTTAAATTGTGGTTGACAAATCGGTCCCCACCCCCACCGACTGAGAAAAATAAATTTAGAAACAAAATTTCAACCACCCCTCAAGGATACCACCCTACTGGGTGCACAGTGAAAATGGATTGAAGACAGTTTGTTTGAACAATGCAAAAAATATTTATTAAAATACAATTATAAAAATATTCATTTAAAAAACATTTGAACAGAGCAATATTAGATATAGTTGATTACCATAGGGCCCTAATGATGTATATTCATAGTGATATATGAGGCACTGCAGTTGTAAATAATGGCCGACTATCTGGATTGTATGTTAAACCGGCAATTTGTACATCTGGTTGTAAAGTCCTTTGTGTGGATTGGACTAGAAATGCCTGTAGTCTCTATGGAGATGGATAATGATCACCGTGTCCGCTGGTCCTGTACTGCGACGGGTCGAAAATGATGGGAGTAGCAGTTCTACTTCACAAGCAGAGCGTTGATTTCGGCTTGGTTTGGGAGCGGTGATATAGCAGACGGCTCCCACGCCGGAGGTCAGTAGCTGCAGCGTGCGGCTGTTGTGATGTCGGACCCTCGCTGGCTTACTCCGATGGAAATGCTCGCGGTGGTGGCAGCATGTACGGTAGAATCAGAAGCAAGTGAGTGCGTCAGATGGATAGAAATCCCGGCTGGAGCAGCGAGTCTGTAGGCGGCTGGTTTAGATTAAGTCGGCTTCTGATTGGGCAGTGCGTCTTTGTAGTGCTCTGTTCAGACAAAGTCTTAAGCCTAGACGCGTTTCAGGTACTGCAACTAGACCCCTTCCTCAGTAGGCAAATTTTGCAACAAAGCCAGCGAGGGTCCGACATCACAACAGCCGCACGCTGCAGCTACGGACCTCCGGCGTGGGAGCCGTCTGCTATATCACCGCTCCCAAACCAACCCGAAATCAACGCTCTGCTTGTGAAGTAGAACTGCTACTCCCATCATTTTCGGCCCGTCGCAGTACGGGACCAGCGGACACGGTGATCATTATCCATCTCCATAGAGACTACAGGAATTTTTAGTCCAATCCACACAGAAGACTTTACAACCAGATGTACAAATTGCCGGTTTAACATACAATCCAGATAGTCGGCCATTATTTACAACTGCAGTGCCTCATATATCACTATGAATATACATCATTAGGGCCCTATGGTAATCGACTATATCTAATATTGCTCTGTTCAAATGTTTTTTAAATGAATAATTTAATAATAATTTGTTCAAACAAACTCATCAATCCATTTTTCACTGTGCACCCAGTAGGGTGGTATCCTTGAGGGGTGGTTGAAATTTAGTTTCTAAGTACAATATGTCTTAATATAGGTCTCTTCTTACCTTGTGATGTGAGGGGCCGGTGATCCTCCATCATGACCTGGTACAGATCCTTGTGTCCTTCTACATACTCCCACTCCTCCATGGAGAAATAGACCGCCACATCCTGACACCTTATAGAAATCTGACACACAATGATACCGTCATCACCAGACCCCTCCATTACTGTATAATGTCCCAGCAGTGTCACCTCTCTAATCATCACCAGACCCCTCCATTACTATATAATGTCCCAGCAGTGTCACCTCTCTAATCCTCACCAGACCCCTCCATTACTGTATAATGTCCCAGCAGTGTCACATCTCTAATCCTCACCAGACCCCTCCATTACTGTATAATGTCCCAGCAGTGTCACCTCTCTAATCATCACCAGACCCCTCCATTACTGTATAATGTCCCAGCAATGTCACCTCTCTAATCATCACCAGACCCCTCCATTACTGAATAATGTCCCAGCAGTGTCACCTCTCCAGTCATCACCAGACCCCTCCATTACTGTATAATGTCCCAGCAATGTCACCTCTCTAATCATCACCAGACCCCTCCATTACTGAATAATGTCCCAGCAGTGTCACCTCTCCAGTCATCACCAGACCCCTCCATTACTGTATAATGTCCCAGCAGTGTCACCTCTCTAATCATCACCAGACCCCTCCATTACTATATAATGTCCCAGCAGTGTCACCTCTCTAATCCTCACCAGACCCCTCCATTACTGTATAATGTCCCAGCAGTGTCACATCTCTAATCCTCACCAGACCCCTCCATTACTGTATAATGTCCCAGCAGTGTCACCTCTCTAATCATCACCAGACCCCTCCATTACTGTATAATGTCCCAGCAATGTCACCTCTCTAATCATCACCAGACCCCTCCATTACTGAATAATGTCCCAGCAGTGTCACCTCTCCAGTCATCACCAGACCCCTCCATTACTGTATAATGTCCCAGCAATGTCACCTCTCTAATCATCACCAGACCCCTCCATTACTGAATAATGTCCCAGCAGTGTCACCTCTCCATCACCAGACCCCTCCATTACTGTATAATGTCCCAGCAGTGTCACCTCTCCATCACCAGACCCCTCCATTACTGTATAATGTCCCAGCAGTGTCACCTCTCGAGTCATCACCAGACCCCTCCATTACTGTATAATGTCCCAGCAGTGTCACCCCTCCAGTCATCACCAGACCCCTCCATTACTGTATAATGTCCCAGCAATGTCACCTCTCTAATCATCACCAGACCCCTCCATTACTATATAATGTCCCAGCAGTGTCTCCTCTCTAATCACCACCAGACCCCTCCATTACTGTATAATGTCCCAGCAGTGTCACCTCTCTAATCACCACCAGACCCCTCCATTACTGTATAATGTCCCAGCAGGGTCACCTCTCCAGTCATCACCAGACCCCTCCATTACTGTATAATGTCCCAGCAGGGTCACCTCTCCAGTCATCACCAGACCCCTCCATTACTGTATAATGTCCCAGCAGTGTCACCTCTCTAATCATCACCAGACCCCTCCATTACTGTATTATGTCCCAGCAGTGTCACCTCTCCAGTCATCACCAGACCCCTCCATTACTGTATAATGTCCCAGCAGTGTCACCTCTCCAGTCATCACCAGACCCCTCCATTACTGCATAATGTACCAGCAGTGTCACCTCTCATCAGACCCCTCCATTACTGTATAATGTCCCAGCAGTGTCACCTCTCTAATCATCACCAGACCCCTCCATTACTATATAATGTCCCAGCAGTGTCACCTCTCTAATCATCACCAGACCCCTCCATAACTGTATAATGTCCCAGCAGTGTCACCTCTCCAGTCATCACCATACCCCTCCATTACTGTATAATGTCTCAGCAGTGTCACCTCTCTAATCATCACCAGACCCCTCCATTACTGTATAATGTCCCAGCAGTGTCACCTCTCCAGCCATCACCAGACCCCTCCATTACTGTATAATGTCCCAGCAGTGTCACCTCTCCAGCCATCACCAGACCCCTCCATTACTGTATAATGTCCCAGCAGTGTCACCTCTCCAGTCATCACCAGACCCCTCCATTACTGTATAATGTCCCAGCAGTGTCACCTCTCTAATCATCACCAGACCCCTCCATTACTGTATAATGTCCCAGCAGTGTCACCTCTCCAGTCATCACCAGACCCCTCCATTACTGTATAATGTCCCAGCAGTGTCACCTCTCCAGTCATCACCAGACCCTTCCATTACTGTATAATGTCCCAGCAGTGTCACCTCTCTAATCATCACCAGACCCCTCCATTACTGTATAATGTCCCAGCAGTGTCACCTCTCCAGTCATCACCAGACCCTTCCATTACTGTATAATGTCCCAGCAGTGTCACCTCTCTAATCATCACCAGACCCCTCCATTACTGTATAATGTCCCAGCAGTGTCACCTCTCCAGTCATCACCAGACCCCTCCATTACTGTATAATGTCCCAGCTGTGTCACCTCTCTAATCATCACCAGACCCCTCCATTACTGTATAATGTCCCAGCAGTGTCACCTCTCTAATCATCACCAGACCCCTCCATTACTGTATAATGTCCCAGCAGTGTCACCTCTCCAGTCATCACCAGACCCCTCCATTACTGTATAATGTCCCAGCAGTGTCACCTCTCTAATCATCACCAGACCCCTCCATTACTATATAATGTCCCAGCAGTGTCACCTCTCCAATCATCACCAGACCCCTCCATTACTGTATAATGTCCCAGCAGTGTCACCTCTCCAGTCATCACCAGACCCCTCCATTACTGTATAATGTCCCAGCAGTGTCACCTCTCCAGTCATCACCAGACCCCTCCATTACTGTATAATGTCCCAGCAGTGTCACCTCTCTAGTCATCACCAGACCCCTCCATTACTGTATAATGTCCCAGCAGGCTCACCTCTCCAGTCATCACCAGACCCCTCCATTACTGTATAATGTCCCAGCAGTGTCACCTCTCGAGTCATCACCAGACCCCTCCATTACTGTATAATGTCCCAGCAGTGTCACCTCTCCAGTCATGACCAGACCCCTCCATTACTGTATAATGTCACAGCAGGGTCACCTCTCCAGTCATCACCAGACCCCTCCATTACTGTATAATGTCCCAGCAGGGTCACCTCTCCGGTCATCACCAGACCCCTCCATTACTGTATAATGTCCCAGCAGTGTCACCTCTCCAGTCAGCAGCTCAGTGATCCTGTGGATGAGTTCTAGGATCTTCTCCTCATGTATCAGTGAGTGAGGTGAAGGCTCTGTGATGGGGCCCCGGGCCCTGCTCCGTCCTCCTGACTCATGGAGATGGCTGCTGGGGGCCACACACTCCCCCCATGTCTTCTTCACTATGGTGTAATCCTGTGTATGGAGAGAGACAATGAGGGGACTGACCCCAGTATTCCTCCCTCACTACAAAGAGGAGATTGTGCCCCCTGTATAGAGCTCTAGTGAGCACATCTGGAATACTGGGGTCAGTTCTGGAGACCTCACCTACAAAGAGACATCCAGAACATAGAGCGGCTCCAAAGATGGGGGACAACAATGGTGGAAATGTAGATGGAGACAACAATGGTGGAAATGTAGATGGGGATGGGACAACAATGGCGGAAATGTAGATGGGGACGGGACAACAATGGCGGAAATGTAGATGGGGACGGGACAACAATGGCGGAAATGTAGATGGGGACAACAATGGCGGAAATGTAGATGGGGGACAACAATGGTGGAAATGTAGATGGGGACAACAATGGTGGAAATGTAGATGGGGGACAACAATGGTGGAAATGTAGATGAGGACAACAATGGTGGAAATGTAGATGGGGACAACAATGGTGGAACTGTAGATGGGGGACAACAATGGTGGAAATGTAGATGGGGACAACAATGGTGGAAATGTAGATGGGGGACAACAATGGTGGAAATGTAGATGGGGGACAACAATGGTGGAAATGTAGATGGGGGACAACAATGGTGGAAATGAAGATGGGGACAACAATGGTGGAAATGTAGATGGGGACAACAATGGTGGAAATGTAGATGGGTCACCTCACCTCTCCGGTCAGCAGGTGGAGGATCTCCAAGGTGAAGTGTAATATTCTCTTAGTCATCTCATTCCTGTCCTTGTCCATCCTTCGGGATCATTCAGGAGAAGAGGAGACAACTGGGTCAGCTGGAGGGGAATAGTCTTGATGGGGCCTATAGGAGAGAAGAAGGCGCCCTAAATCAGACAGGGACCACATAATTCATATAATTATATAATAAGTGAGGATGTGTATGTGATATATGATGTGATCCCTGTATGAGATATATAATAAGTGAGGATGTGTATGTGATATATGATGTGATCCCTGTATGATATATATAATAAGTGAGGATGTGTATGTGATATATGATGTGACCCCTGTATGATATATATAATAAGTGAGGATGTGTATGTGATATGATCCCTGTATGATATATATAATAAGTGAGGATGTGTATGTGATATATGATGTGACCCGTGTATGATATATATAATAAGTGGGGATGTGTATGTGATATATGATGTGATCCCTGTATGAGATATATAATAAGCGAGGATGTGTATGTGATATATGATGTGATCCCTGTATGATATATATAATAAGTGAGGATGTGTATGTGATATATGATGTGACCCCTGTATGATATATATAATAAGTGAGGATGTGTATGTGATATATGATGTGACCCCTGTATAGTATATATAAGTGAGGATGTGTATGTGATATATGATGTGATCCCTGTATGATATATATATAATATGTCACATATAATATATAATATGTCATATATATATATGTGACATATTATATATATATCATACAGGGATCACATCATATATCACTTATATATATATCATACAGGGGTCACATCATATATCACATACACATCCCCACTTATTATATATATCATACAGGGGTCACATCATATATCACATACACATCCTCACTTATTATATATATCATACAGGGATCACATCATATATCATATCACATACACATCCTCACTTATATATACTATACAGGGGTCACATCATATATCACATACACATCCTCACTTATTATATATATCATACAGGGGTCACATCATATATCACATACACATCCTCACTTATTATATATATATATCATACAGGGGTCACATCATATATCACATACACATCCTCACTTATTATATATATATCATACAGGGGTCACATCATATATCACATACACATCCTCACTTATTATATATATATCATACAGGGATCACATCATATATCACATACACATCCTCACTTATATATATTATACAGGGGTCACATCATATATCACATACACATCCTCACTTATATATATATCATACAGGGATCACATCATATATCACATACACATCCTCACTTATTATATATATCATACAGGGATCACATCATATATCACTTATATATATATCATACAGGGGTCACATCATATATCACATACACATCCCCACTTATTATATATATCATACAGGGGTCACATCATATATCACATACACATCCTCACTTATTATATATATCATACAGGGATCACATCATATATCATATCACATACACATCCTCACTTATATATACTATACAGGGGTCACATCATATATCACATACACATCCTCACTTATTATATATATCATACAGGGGTCACATCATATATCACATACACATCCTCACTTATTATATATATATATCATACAGGGGTCACATCATATATCACATACACATCCTCACTTATTATATATATATCATACAGGGGTCACATCATATATCACATACACATCCTCACTTATTATATATATATCATACAGGGATCACATCATATATCACATACACATCCTCACTTATATATATTATACAGGGGTCACATCATATATCACATACACATCCTCACTTATATATATATCATACAGGGATCACATCATATATCACATACACATCCTCACTTATTATATATATCATACAGGGATCACATCATATATCACATACACATCCTCACTTATATATATATCATACAGGGATCACATCATATATCACATACACATCATCACTTATTATATATATCATACAGGGGTCACATCATATATCACATACACATCCTCACTTATTATATATATATATATATATATATATATATATATATATATATATATATATATCATACAGGGGTCACATCATATATCACATACACATCCTCACTTATATATACTATACAGGGGTCACATTATATATCACATACACATCATCACTTATTATATATATCATACAGGGGTCACATCATATATCACATACACATCCTCACTTATTATATATATATCATACAGGGATCACATCATATATCACATACACATCCTCACTTATATATATTATACAGGGGTCACATCATATGTCACATACACATCATCACTTATTATATATATCATACAGGGGTCACATCATATATCACATACACATCCTCACTTATTATATATATATCATACAGGGATCACATCATATATCACATACACATCCTCACTTATATATATTATACAGGGATCACATCATATATCACATACACATCCTCACTTATTATATATATCATACAGGGATCACATCATATATCACATACACATCCTCACTTATTATATATATATTATACAGGGATCACATCATATATCACATACACATCCTCACTTATTATATATATATCATACAGGGATCACATCATATATCACATACACATCCTCACTTATTATATATATCATACAGGGGTCACATCATATATCACATACACATCCTC
Source organism: Hyla sarda (assembly GCF_029499605.1). NCBI lineage: Eukaryota > Metazoa > Chordata > Amphibia > Anura > Hylidae > Hyla > Hyla sarda. The sequence continues at coordinate 731,973 of NC_079189.1, read as the reverse complement.
ACTTATATATATATATCATACAGGGGTCACATCATATATCACATACACATCCTCACTTATTATATATATCATACAGGGGTCACATCATATATCACATACACATCCTCACTTATTATATATATATATATATATCATACAGGGATCACATCATATATCACATACACATCCTCACTTATTATATATATCATACAGGGATCACATCATATATCACATACACATCCTCACTTATTATATATATCATACAGGGATCACATCATATATCACATACAAATCCTCACTTATATATATATATCATACAGGGATCACATCATATATCACATACACATCCTCACTTATATATACTATACAGGGGTCACATATCACATACACATCCTCACTTATTATATATATCATACGGGGGTCACATCATATATCACATACACATCCTCACTTATTATATATATCATACAGGGGTCACATCATATATCACATACACATCCTCAATCATACAGGGATCACATCATATATCACATACACATCCTCACTTATATATACTATACAGGGGTCACATATCACATACACATCCTCACTTATTATATATATCATACAGGGGTCACATCATATATCACATACACATCCTCACTTATTATATATATATCATACAGGGGTCACATCATATATCACATACACATCCTCACTTATTATATATATCATACAGGGATCACATCATATATCACATACACATCCTCACTTATTATATATCTCATACAGGGATCATATCATATATCACATACACATCCTCACTTATTATATATATCATACAGGGGTCACATCATATATCACATACACATCCTCACTTATTATATATCTCATACAGGGGTCACATCATATATCACATACACATCCTCACTTATTATATATCTCATACAGGGATCACATCATATATCACATACACATCATCACTTATTATATATATCATACAGGGGTCACATCATATATCACATACACATCCTCACTTATTATATATATATATATATATATATATATATATATATATATATATATATCATACAGGGGTCACATCATATATCACATACACATCCTCACTTATATATACTATACAGGGGTCACATTATATATCACATACACATCATCACTTATTATATATATCATACAGGGGTCACATCATATATCACATACACATCCTCACTTATTATATATATATCATACAGGGATCACATCATATATCACATACACATCCTCACTTATATATATTATACAGGGGTCACATCATATGTCACATACACATCATCACTTATTATATATATCATACAGGGGTCACATCATATATCACATACACATCCTCACTTATTATATATATATCATACAGGGATCACATCATATATCACATACACATCCTCACTTATATATATTATACAGGGATCACATCATATATCACATACACATCCTCACTTATTATATATATCATACAGGGATCACATCATATATCACATACACATCCTCACTTATTATATATATATTATACAGGGATCACATCATATATCACATACACATCCTCACTTATTATATATATATCATACAGGGATCACATCATATATCACATACACATCCTCACTTATTATATATATCATACAGGGGTCACATCATATATCACATACACATCCTCACTTATATATATATCATACAGGGATCACATCATATATCACATACACATCCTCACTTATTATATATATCATACAGGGATCACATCATATATCACATACACATCCTCACTTATTATATATATCATACAGGGGTCACATCATATATCACATACACATCCTCACTTATTATATATATATATATATATCATACAGGGATCACATCATATATCACATACACATCCTCACTTATTATATATATCATACAGGGATCACATCATATATCACATACACATCCTCACTTATTATATATATCATACAGGGATCACATCATATATCACATACAAATCCTCACTTATATATATATATCATACAGGGATCACATCATATATCACATACACATCCTCACTTATATATACTATACAGGGGTCACATATCACATACACATCCTCACTTATTATATATATCATACGGGGGTCACATCATATATCACATACACATCCTCACTTATTATATATATCATACAGGGGTCACATCATATATCACATACACATCCTCAATCATACAGGGATCACATCATATATCACATACACATCCTCACTTATATATACTATACAGGGGTCACATATCACATACACATCCTCACTTATTATATATATCATACAGGGGTCACATCATATATCACATACACATCCTCACTTATTATATATATATCATACAGGGGTCACATCATATATCACATACACATCCTCACTTATTATATATATCATACAGGGATCACATCATATATCACATACACATCCTCACTTATTATATATCTCATACAGGGATCATATCATATATCACATACACATCCTCACTTATTATATATATCATACAGGGGTCACATCATATATCACATACACATCCTCACTTATTATATATCTCATACAGGGGTCACATCATATATCACATACACATCCTCACTTATTATATATCTCATACAGGGATCACATCATATATCACATACACATCCTCACTTATTATATATCTCATACAGGGATCACATCATATATCACATACACATCCTCGCTTATTATATATCTCATACAGGGATCACATCATATATCACATACACATCCTCACTTATATATACTATACAGGGGTCACATATCACATACACATCCTCACTTATTATATATATATATCATACAGGGATCACATCATATATCACATACACATCCTCACTTATTATATATATATCATACAGGGATCACATCATATATCACATACACATCCTCACTTATTATATATATATATATCATACAGGGATCACATCATATATCACATACACATCCTCACTTATTATATATATATCATACAGGGATCACATCATATATCACATACACATCCTCACTTATTATATATATCATAAAGAGGTCACATCATATATCACATACACATCCTCACTTATTATATATATCATACAGGGATCACATCATATGTCACATACACATCCTCACTTATTATATATATATCATACAGGGGTCACATCATATGTCACATACACATCCTCACTTATTATATATATATATCATACAGGGATCACATTATATATCACATACACATCCTCACTTATTATATATATCATACAGGGGTCACATCATATATCACATACACATCCTCACTTATTATATATATATATTATACAGGGATCACATCATATATCACATACACATCCTCACTTATTATATATATTATACAGGGATCACATCATATATCACATACACATCCTCACTTATTATATATATCATACAGGGATCACATCATATATCACATACACATCCTCACTTATTATATATATCATACAGGGATCACATCATATATCACATACACATCCTCACTTATTATATATATATCATACAGGGATCACATCATATATCACATACACATCCTCACTTATATATATATCATACAGGGATCACATCATATATCACATACACATCCTCACTTATTATATATATTATACAGGGGTCACATCATATATCACATACACATCCTCACTTATATATATATCATACAGGGATCACATCATATATCACATACACATCCTCACTTATTATATATATCATACAGGGATCACATCATATATCACATACACATCCTCACTTATTATATATATCATACAGGGATCACATCATATATCACATACACATCCTCACTTATTATATATATCATACAGGGGTCACATCATATATCACATACACATCCTCACTTATTATATATATATATATCATACAGGGATCACATCATATATCACATACACATCCTCACTTATTATATATATCATACAGGGGTCACATCATATATCACATACACATCCTCACTTATTATATATATATCATACAGGGGTCACATCATATATCACATACACATCCTCACTTATTATATATATATCATACAGGGGTCACATCATATATCACATACACATCCTCACTTATTATATATATTATACAGGGGGTCACATCATATATCACATACACATCCTCACTTATTATATATATTATACAGGGGGTCACATCATATATCACATACACTTCCTCACTTATTATATATCATACAGGGATCACATCATATATCACATACACATCCTCACTTATTATATATATATCATACAGGGATCACATCATATATCACATACACATCCTCACTTATATATATATCATACAGGGGTCACATCATATATCACATACACATCCTCACTTATATATATATCATACAGGGATCACCTCATATATCACATACACATCCTCACTTATTATATATATTATACAGGGACCACATCATATATCACATACACATCCTCTCTTATTATATATATCATACAGGGATCACATCATATATCACATACACATCCTCACTTATTATATATATTATACAGGGGTCACATCATATATCACATACACATCCTCACTTATTATATATATATTATACAGGGGTCACATCATATATCACATACACATCCTCACTTATAATATATATCATACAGGGATCACATCATATATCACATACACATCCTCACTTATTATATATATTATACAGGGGTCACATCATATATCAGGAGGATTTGCTCCATCACAAGCCGGTCTCGGAGTGTATAGAGGCCCCAATAAACCAAACCCTTCACCTCTGGCCATAAGGCTTCTATAAGGTTCCAGGTGTAATGTCTCTTATCAGTGAAGTTATTAGGGGCCCCTGGAGCCCATATAGGTGATCACCCGGATATCAGCCGAGGAGCCATAAAACCGGTTGGTTCCTACAGGAATACCCGGGATACAGGGGGTGAAGAACCTGATGGGCGCACTCACCACTCAACAATATTCGCACAAAAAGTCGCACGGACCCAGAGGAAAAAGCTTCATAAATGTCCTGATAAATCTCCAATATAACAAAATCCTCATGGAATCTTACCTCACACACTGCACCTCCTCCCAGCTGAGCCCCACCCACTCCTGTCACATGACCATCCTCACAGGTCCTTCACCACTAATCCCATCCTACTGCTGAGCCCCACCCACTCCTGTCACATGACCATCCTCACAGGTCCTTCACCACTAATCCTCTCCTACTGCTGAGCCCCACCCACTCCTGTCACATGATCATCCTCACAGGTCCTTCACCACTAATCCTCTCCTACTGCTGAGCCCCGCCCACTCCTGTCACATGACCATCCTCACAGGTCCTTCACCACTAATCCTCTCCTACTGCTGAGCCCCGCCCACTCCTGTCACATGACCATCCTCACAGGTCCTTCACCACTAATCTTCTCCTACTGCTGAGCCCCGCCCACTTCTGTCACGTGATCATCCTCACAGGTCCTTCACCACTAATCTTCTCCTAATGCTGAGCCCCGCCCACTCCTGTCACGTGACCCACCTCACAGGTCCTTTATCACAATCTCTTCTATCCTGCTGAGCTCCAGTACCTCAGTAGTAAGGAGATTACATGAGGAGGAGGTTTGTTACAGTGTGTCACCCCAGTAGTAAGATTACATGATGAGGAGGTTTGTTACAGTGTGTCACCCCAGTAGTAAGGAGATTACATGATGAGGAAGTTTGTTACAGTGTGTCACCCCAGTAGTAAGGAGATTACATGATGAGGAGGTTTGTTACAGTGTGTCACCCCAGTAGTAAGGAGATTACATGAGGAGGGGGTTTGTTACAGTGTGTCACCCCAGTAGTAAGGAGATTACATGAGGAGGAGGTTTGTTACAGTGTGTCACCCCAGTAGTAAGGAGATTACATGAGGAGGAGGTTTGTTACAGTGTGTCACCCCAGTAGTAAGGAGATTACATGAGGAGGAGGAGGTTTGTTACAGTGTGTCACCCCAGTAGTAAGGAGATTACATGAGGAGGTTTGTTACAGTGTGTCACCCCAGTAGTAAGGAGATTACATGGGGAGGAGGTTTGTTACAGTGTGTCATCCCAGTAGTAAGGAGATTACATGGGGAGGAGGTTTGTTACAGTGTGTCACCCCAGTAGTAAGGTGATTACATGAGGAAGAGGTTTGTTACAGTGTGTCACCCAAGTAGTAAGGAGATTACATGAGGAGGAGGTTTGTTACAGTGTGTCACCCCAGTATTAAGGAGATTACATGAGGAGGAGGTTTGTTACAGTGTGTCACCCCAGTAGTAAGGAGATTACATGAGGAGGAGGTTTGTTACAGTGTGTCACCCCAGTAGTAAGGAGATTACATGAGGAGGAGGTTTTGTTACAGTGTGTCACCCCAGTAGTAAGGTGATTACATGAGGAGGAGGTTTGTTACAGTGTGTCACCCCAGTATTAAGGATAACCCCTCTGTAATCGTCCTTCCTGTAACTAATTATCTTCTCTGGATTCCTGTTAATTCTTTTAGTAACAAACGTAGACATTTTTTTTAGGAGAAATAGATTACACAATACGCGAACAGTCCGGGATGTAACCAGAGTTATGACGAAATCAGTAAATAAACATAAGTAAACAGTGAGCAGAATGAGACACAATACAAGAAACACAAATATTGTCATAAACATAAGTAAACAGTGAGCAGAATGAGACACTACAAGAAACACAAATATTGTCATAAGAAATAATGTGAAGCTGGTTACAGAGCAGGTTACTATAAGGTAAAGTGAACATCGGGGCAAGAGGAGGACGACGTCCGGGGGAACAAAGACGTTCAAAACCTTCCACCACGTCATCCCTCATGGCATTGAGCTTCTCAGAGAGAGTAATAGAATTAAAGGGGTAGTCCAGTGCTGAAAAACGTATCCCCTATCTTCTCCGGCCATATAGTGCGTGTTGACCACCGCACGAAGCGGCAGCCGACACGCCCCCTCAATACAGCGCAATCTCCGGCTCTGCCATAGACTTGCATTGAGGGGGCGTGGTGTTACGTCACAACCCCACTGCCTACTCCAAGCACTCTAAACGAATGTCGGGTACTGCACAGAGATCGCGTGGATTCCAGCAGCAGGACCCTCGCAATCAGACATCTTGATAAAATAAGAGGAGATAAGATGTCTAGGGATGGAGTACCCCTTTAAACACTCAAATCTAGAGAGGGAGGAGGTAGGAAGAGAAGTAGATAGAAAGTGGAGAAACGAGAATACCTGATTTATGCGAAAGCGTTCTGAGGCTGGAGGATCGAAACGAGTCTGAAATTCTTCCGGCATCAGAAGGCGACCCCCCAACAAGGAAGTCATGGTATCGGGGTAAATTAAGAGAGGTCCACCAGAGAAAGTCAGAGGGGCGAAGACCCGGATAGAAATAAGGATTATCTAAGAGAGGAGACAGTGGAGAGGAGGGAGAGTGAAAGCGAAAGTGAAAGTGCCACAGGGAGAGGGAATATAAGGTAAGTAGAGCAGAGGAGGGGACGTAGCGGGAGATAGGCTGGAGAGACCACATGAGGGCAGAAGTAGAGAGGATTCCAATCCAACCCATAGAGTGCCCCCTCTGGAGCCATGAACCAAGCAACCTGACTCAAAACGAGCAGCATAATAATATTTAAAAAAAATTGGGGACAGAGAGATCACCCAAACGTTTATGATAATACATCATAGAACGGGGGATACGGGGGTGTTTAGGACGCCAAATAAAAGCAGAAACGTCCTGTTAATTCCTTTCGTCCTAAATAACTGTGTATACGGGATGTGAGGACGGACAACGTCATAATGTATTTCTAGTAATAGGTTTTATTAAAGCTCCTGTAACGATCACACCCTATCGGTCCAGCCAAAGACACTAGAGAGAGTGTGATGGTGCAAGGGTTAAAGCCGCCAGACCTCTGGGTATCCACTACTAGTCCCAGCAAGTCACCAAATTAACCCTTAGATAAACGTGTTTCCACCAGAGCTGCCTTCAGAAAGGTGAGATCATATATTTAGAGATCAAAGACCAGAGCTGATTAATTAAACATTTAATCTGATAAAAGATATCACAGTGCTATATATATAAAAATACAGGAACAAATGACATACAGGTATAACAATATATAAAAGGTATCACAGTGCTATATATATATAAAAATACAGGAACAAATGACATACAGGTATAAAAATATATAAAAGGTATCACAGTGCTATATACATATATATATATATATATATATATATATATATATATATAATACAGGAACAAATGACATACAGGTATAAAAATATATAAAAGGTATCACAGTGCTATATATATATATATAATACAGGAACAAATGACATACAGGTACAAAAATATATAAAAGGTATCACAGTGCTATATATATAAAAATACAGAAACAAATGACATACAGGTATAAAAATATATAAAAGGTATCACAGTGCTATATATATATATAATACAGGAACAAATGACATACAGGTATAACAATATATAAAAGGTATCACAGTGCTATATATATATATATAAAAATACAGAAACAAATGACATACAGGTATAACAATATATAAAAGATATCACAGTGCTATATATATATATAATACAGGAACAAATGACATACAGGTATAACAATATATAAAAGATATCACAGTGCTATATATATATATATAATACAGAAACAAATGACATACAGGTATAACAATATATAAAAGGTATCACAGTGCTATATATATATATATATATAATACAGGAACAAATGACATACAGGTATAACAATATATAAAAGGTATCACAGTGCTATATATATAAAAATACAGAAACAAATGACATACAGGTATAAAAATATATAAAAGGTATCACAGTGCTATATATATATATAATACAGGAACAAATGACATACAGGTACAAAAATATATAAAAGGTATCACAGTGCTATATATATAAAAATACAGAAACAAATGACATACAGGTATAACAATATATAAAAGGTATCACAGTGCTATATATATATATATAAAAATACAGAAACAAATGACATACAGGTATAACAATATATAAAAGATATCACAGTGCTATATATATATATAATACAGGAACAAATGACATACAGGTATAACAATATATAAAAGATATCACAGTGCTATATATATATATATAATACAGAAACAAATGACATACAGGTATAAAAATATATAAAAGGTATCACAGTGCTATATATATATATAATACAGGAACAAATGACATACAGGTATAACAATATATAAAAGATATCACAGTGCTATATATATATATATAATACAGAAACAAATGACATACAGGTATAACAATATATAAAAGGGATCACAGTGCTATATATATATATATATATAATACAGGAACAAATGACATACAGGTATAACAATATATAAAAGATATCACAGTGCTATATATATATATAATACAGAAACAAATGACATACAGGTATAAAAATATATAAAAGGTATCACAGTGCTATATATATATATATATAATACAGGAACAAATGACATACAGGTACAAAAATATATAAAAGGTATCACAGAGCTATATATATAAAAATACAGAAACAAATGACATACAGGTATAAAAATATATAAAAGGTATCACAGTGCTATATATATATATATAATACAGGAACAAATGACATACAGGTACAAAAATATATAAAAGGTATCACAGTGCTATATATATAAAAATACAGAAACAAATGACATACAGGTATAAAAATATATAAAAGGTATCACAGTGCTATATATATATATAATACAGGAACAAATGACATACAGGTATAAAAATATATAAAAGGTATCACAGTGCTATATATATAAAAATACAGAAACAAATGACATACAGGTATAACAATATATAAAAGATATCACAGTGCTATATATATATATAATACAGGAACAAATGACATACAGGTATAACAATATATAAAAGATATCACAGTGCTATATATATATAATACAGAAACAAATGACATACAGGTATAACAATATATAAAAGATATCACAGTGCTATATATATATATATAATACAGAAACAAATGACATACAGGTATAACAATATATAAAAGATATCACAGTGCTATATATATAAAAATACAGAAACAAATGACATACAGGTATAACAATATATAAAAGATATCACAGTGCTATATATATATATATAATACAGAAACAAATGACATACAGGTATAACAATATATAAAAGATATCACAGTGCTATATATATATATATAATACAGAAACAAATGACATACAGGTATAACAATATATAAAAGATATCACAGTGCTATATATATATATATAATACAGGAACAAATGACATACAGGTATAACAATATATAAAAGGTATCACAGTGCTATATATATATATATATATAATACAGGAACAAATGACATACAGGTATAACAATATATAAAAGGTATCACAGTGCTATATATATAAAAATACAGAAACAAATGACATACAGGTATAAAAATATATAAAAGGTATCACAGTGCTATATATATATATAATACAGGAACAAATGACATACAGGTATAACAATATATAAAAGATATCACAGTGCTATATATATAAAAATACAGGAACAAATGACATAGAGGTATAACAATATATAAAAGAGTTTAGCAAGTTCAGAAAAGCAAAAATGAAGTTCTTACAGCGTAATAGTATAGCAGTCCATGAGAGTGAGTCTCCAGCTGTTCTTAGGATGGTCTTGTCAGCTTGGGGCACAGATCTTAACACTGTTAAATATTATATATCTCCTTTATGGAGATCCCACCAGGGGGGCATCTCTCTTCCTGGCTTATCTGGTTGATTATATGATGGGACCAGAGTGCATGACTTCAAAGACGATGTAAACACACAGCCAGACCCCCAATAAACTGCAATACACAAAAGACACAGGATACACCGTCTGAATGACCTCTCACCCCCCAGGTCTTAGTTTATACACAGATGCAATTATAAAACACAGGTATAATTTAATACTCAGGCCTGAGCCTGACAAAGCCCCAAGTCACAATCTCATTATTTATAATATCAATTTAGACATCCAAAAATTCAAGATGTTCCCCTCCAAAAACAGAAGTGAAATACATATTGACCGTGTTCTCTCTATTCATGTAATCTACAAACCGGGAGAATTCTTCCTCCTCACCGTCCCAGACTACAAACAGGTCGTCCACGAAACGGAACAATAATTACTTGTTACCAATAAAGGAGTTCTTTGTAGTATAAACGTGATTGTCTTCCAGTATGGAGCGGAATGTATTGGTATCAGAGGGAGGAGACACCACAGCACGTTTGGTTTTCCGAGAAGGAAACGCTCAGCGGTTTCTCTATTAATCTTCCCCTTCTCATAATATTTACGCAGTAACGTTCTCAAAGGGGTATTTTAAAATCAACTGGTGCGAGAAAGTTAAAACAGATTTGTAAATTACTTTATTTAAAAATGTTAATCCTTCCAGTACTTATTAGCTGCATATGCTCCACGGGAAGTTGTGTAGTTATTTTCGGTCTGAACACAGTGCTCTCTGCCGACACCTCTGTCAGTGTCAGGAATTGTCCGGAGCAGAAACAAATCCCCATAGTAAACCTCTCCGGCTCTGGACAGTTCCTGACATGGACAGAGGTGTCAGCAGAGAGCACTGTGATCAGACCATTACCGGCTTTTAAAACACACTCATGGGCTGAGCGTGCATTAAACCCGGTGGGTCCCGACTGTTATCAGCAGCCAGGACCCAGGGTTAATGATGGGCATCACCAATTGGACCAATACCCGGCATTAACCCTTTAGATGCCGCAATCGAAGTTAATTGCAGTGTCTAAAATGAAAGTGAAACTATCCCGGCAGCTCAATAAAATCACGATGTCCCGATCAGCTGAGAGGACAGGGGGAGGGCCCTTATCTGCCTCCTCGCCATCCGGTGCACTGCTGATCCAGCTTCAGCAGGCTAGAGCAGCAGAGCGCCGATAACACTGATCAATGCTATGCTATGACACTGATCAATGTATGCAATCAGAAGATCACATGTTATAGTCTCCTATGGGGACTTAAAAAAAATAGGAAATGGGGGGGTGATTCAAACTTTTATTAGGGGAGGGGCTTATTCACATTTATTACTTTTTTTACATTTTTTTTTAAAGTAAAATAATGTAATAAAAATAATCATCTGTGGTACCACCGCGCGTGTAAATGTCCGAACTATTAAAATATAAGGTTGGCTAAACCGCACGGTCGATGGCGTTGCACGTAAAAAAAAAAACTCCGAAATTGTGCTTATTTGGTCACTTCGTGTACCATGAAAATATTAATAAAAAGCGATCAAAAAATCCCATAAAAAAAAAAATATATAATGGCCTGGTAAAAGACAGACCACGGCGCAAAAAATGAGCCCTCATACCGCCCCGTATACGGAAAAATAAAAAAGTTATAGGGGTCAGAAGATGACGATTTTAAACATACTAATTTTGGTGCATATAGTTATAATATTTAATAAAATAAAAAAAAAAACCTACATAGATTGGGTATCCCTGTAACCGTCTGGACCTACACAATAAAGATAAGGCGTCATTTTTACCGAAAAATACACTGCGTAGAAATGAAAGCGTTTTTTTATTTCACCCCACAACTACGTTGTTTTTTTTCTTTTTCTTGTTTTGCCACAAATAATGTTATAAAATAAGTGATGTCATAACAAAGTACAACAAGTACAACAAGAAGCCCTTATATGGGTCTATAGGGGCTCCATGATGGGAGTAGTAGTGGTCCCACAACACTGCAGGAGTCTGTTCCATGGTGGGAGTAGTAGTGGTCCCACAACACTGCAGGAGTCTGTTCCATGGTGGGAGTAGTAGTAGTCCCACAACACTGCAGGAGTCTGTTCCATGATGGGAGTAGTAGTAGTCCCACAACACTGCAGGAGTCTGTTCCATGATGGGAGTAGTAGTGGTCCCACAACACTGCAGGAGTCTGTTCCATGGTGGGAGTAGTAGTAGTCCCACAACACTGCAGGAGTCTGTTCCATGATGGGAGTAGTAGTGGTCCCACAACACTGCAGGAGTCTGTTCCATGGTGGGAGTAGTAGTGGTCCCACAACACTGCAGGAGTCTGTTCCATGATGGGAGTAGTAGTAGTCCCACAACACTGCAGGAGTCTGTTCCATGATGGGAGTAGTAGTGGTCCCACAACACTGCAGGAGTCTGTTCCATGGTGGGAGTAGTAGTAGTCCCACAACACTGCAGGAGTCTGTTCCATGATGGGAGTAGTAGTGGTCCCACAACACTGCAGGAGTCTGTTCCATGGTGGGAGTAGTAGTGGTCCCACAACACTGCAGGAGTCTGTTCCATGGTGGGAGTAGTAGTAGTCCCACAACACTGCAGGAGTCTGTTCCATGATGGGAGTAGTAGTAGTCCCACAACACTGCAGGAGTCTGTTCCATGATGGGAGTAGTAGTGGTCCCACAACACTGCAGGAGTCTGTTCCATGGTGGGAGTAGTAGTAGTCCCACAACACTGCAGGAGTCTGTTCCATGATGGGAGTAGTAGTAGTCCCACAACACTGCAGGAGTCTGTTCCATGATGGGAGTAGTAGTAGTCCCTCAGCACTGCAGGAGTGTGTTCCATGATGGGAGTAGTAGTAGTCCTACAACACTGCAGGAGTCTGTTCCATGATGGGGGTAGTAGTAGTCCCACAACACTGCAGGAGTCTGTTCCATGATGGGAGTAGTAGTAGTCCCACAACACTGCAGGAGTCTGTTCCATGATGGGAGTAGTAGTAGTCCCACAACACTGTAGGAGTCTGTTCCATGATGGGAGTAGTAGTAGTCCCACAACACTGCAGGAGTCTGTTCCATGATGGGAGTAGTAGTAGTCCCACAACACTGCAGGAGTCTGTTCCATAATGGGAGTAGTAGTAGTCCCACAACACTGTAGGAGTCTGTTCCATGATGGGAGTAGTAGTGGTCCCTCAGCACTGCAGGAGTCTGCTCCATGATGGGAGTAGTAGTAGTCCCACAACACTGCAGGAGTCTGTTCCATGATGGGAGTAGTAGTAGTCCCACAACACTGTAGGAGTCTGTTCCATGATGGGAGTAGTAGTAGTCCCACAACACTGCAGGAGTCTGTTCCATGATGGGAGTAGTAGTGGTCCCTCAGCACTGCAGGAGTCTGTTCCATGATGGGAGTAGTAGTAGTCCCACAACACTGCAGGAGTCTGTTCCATGATGGGAGTAGTAGTAGTCCCACAACACTGCAGGAGTCTGTTCCATGATGGGAGTAGTAGTAGTCCCACAACACTGTAGGAGTCTGTTCCATGATGGGAGTAGTAGTAGTCCCACAACGCTGCAGGAGTCTGTTCCATGATGGGAGTAGTAGTGGTCCCTCAGCACTGCAGGAGTCTGTTCCATGATGGGAGTAGTAGTCCCACAACACTGCAGGAGTCTGTTCCATGATGGGAGTAGTAGTAGTCCCACAACACTGCAGGAGTCTGTTCCATGATGGGAGTAGTAGTCCCTCTGCTGATTTCACCTCTTCTGAGCTCAGAAGTAATAACGAATATTATAAACCGGGTGCAAACGGATGACATAAAGGCTCATCCGTCACCCATAGAGTTCAGTGTTATATTTATAATATCCGTCACCCATAGAGTTCAGTGTTATATTTATAATATCCGTCACCCATAGACTTCAGTGTTATATTTATAATATCCGTCACCCATAGACTTCAATGTTACATTTATAATATCCGTCACCCATAGACTTCAGTGTTATATTTATAATATCCGTCACCCATAGACTTCAGTGTTATATTTATAATATCCGTCACCCATAGACTTCAGTGTTATATTTATAATATCCGTCACCCATAGACTTCAGTGTTACATTTATAATATCCGTCACCCATAGACTTCAGTGTTACATTTATAATATCCGTCACCCATAGAGTTCAGTGTTATATTTATAATATCCGTCACCCATAGAGTTCAGTGTTATATTTATAATATCCGTCACCCATAGAGTTCAGTGTTATATTTATAATATCCGTCACCCATAGAGTTCAGTGTTATATTTATAATATCTGTCACCCATAGACTTCAGTGTTATATTTATAATATCCGTCACCCATAGAGTTCAGTGTTATATTTATAATATCCGTCACCCATAGACTTCAATGTTATATTTATAATATCCGTCACCCATAGACTTCAGTGTTATATTTATAATATCCGTCACCCATAGACTTCAGTGTTATATTTATAATATCCGTCACCCATAGAGTTCAGTGTTATATTTATAATATCCGTCACCCATAGAGTTCAGTGTTATATTTATAATATCCGTCACCCATAGACTTCAATGTTATATTTATAATATCCGTCACCCATAGACTTCAGTGTTATATTTATAATATCCGTCACCCATAGACTTCAGGGTTATATTTATAATATCCGTCACCCATAGACTTCAGTGTTATATTTATAATATCCGTCACCCATAGACTTCAGGGTTATATTTATAATATCCGTCACCCATAGACTTCAATGTTATATTTATAATATCCGTCACCCATAGACTTCAGTGTTACATTTATAATATCAGTCACCCATAGACTTCAGGGTTACATTTATAATATCCGTCACCCATAGACTTCAGGGTTATATTTATAATATCCGTCACCCATAGACTTCAGTGTTATATTTATAATATCCGTCACCCATAGACTTCAGTGTTATATTTATAATATCCGTCACCCATAGACTTCAGGGTTACATTTATAATATCCGTCACCCATAGACTTCAGTGTTATATTTATAATATCCGTCACCCATAGACTTCAGTGTTATATTTATAATATCCGTCACCCATAGACTTCAGTGTTATATTTATAATATCCGTCACCCATAGACTTCAGTGTTATATTTATAATATCCGTCACCCATAGACTTCAGGGTTACATTTATAATATCCGTCACCCATAGACTTCAGGGTTATATTTATAATATCCGTCACCCATAGACTTCAGTGTTACATTTATAATATCAGTCACCCATAGACTTCAGGGTTACATTTATAATATCCGTCACCCATAGACTTCAGGGTTATATTTATAATATCCGTCACCCATAGACTTCAGTGTTATATTTATAATATCCGTCACCCATAGACTTCAGTGTTACATTTATAATATCCGTCACCCATAGACTTCAGTGTTATATTTATAATATCCGTCACCCATAGACTTCAGGGTTACATTTATAATATCCGTCACCCATAGACTTCAGGGTTACATTTATAATATCCGTCACCCATAGACTTCAGTGTTATATTTATAATATCCGTCACCCATAGACTTCAGTGTTATATTTATAATATCCGTCACCCATAGACTTCAGGGTTACATTTATAATATCCGTCACCCATAGACTTCAGGGTTATATTTATAATATCCGTCACCCATAGACTTCAGTGTTATATTTATAATATCCGTCACCCATAGACTTCAGGGTTACATTTATAATATCCGTCACCCATAGACTTCAGGGTTATATTTATAATATCCGTCACCCATAGACTTCAGTGTTATATTTATAATATCCGTCACCCATAGACTTCAGTGTTACATTTATAATATCCGTCACCCATAGACTTCAGGGTTATATTTATAATATCCGTCACCCATAGACTTCAGTGTTATATTTATAATATCCGTCACCTATAGACTTCAGGGTTATATTTATAATATCCGTCACCCATAGACTTCAGTGTTATATTTATAATATCCGTCACCCATAGACTTCAGGGTTATATTTATAATATCCGTCACCCATAGACTTCAATGTTATATTTATAATATCCGTCACCCATAGACTTCAGTGTTATATTTATAATATCCATCACCCATAGACTTCAGGGTTATATTTATAATATCCGTCACCCATAGACTTCAGTGTTATATTTATAATATCCGTTTCTATTCCGTTATTTTTGACGGGAGATAAAATACTGCATGCACCGTCTTTACCCCGTCAGAAAAAACGGAACAGGAAGCAAACGGGTGATAAAGGATTGTAAACAAAATCCCATAGACATCAATAGGATAATTTTACAGCCGTTTGCAGCCTGTATGAGAAAGTATCAAACATATTGATAACGGGGCAGACGGACGTGTGAACCTCATTCTATACATGAAGGTGGCTTCTCTCATGGATACCAAGGGGACCCCCGCGATCAGACTTCCTATCCCCGATCCTTTGGACAGGGGATAAGATGTCTAGCAGCAGAGTACCCCTTTAATTGGGGATTTCTATGTTGGGTGCATTATTTTGTTTAGCTGGTGTATTTCAAACAACATTTAGTGCTCAGATTTGGTTTCTCCCCTTGTGAGTTTTTTTATGTTTTACAAGGTTTGATTTCTGAGTAAAACATTTCTCACATTCTGTACATGAATATGGCTTCTCTCCTCTGTGAGTTCTCTGATGTCTAACAAGATAGGATGTAGTTGAGAAACATTTTCCACATTCTGAACATGAAAATGGCTTCTCTCCTGAATGAATTTTCTCATGTGTAACAAGATATGATGTAGTTGAGAAACATTTTCCACATTCTGAACATGAAAATGGCTTCTCTCCTGTATGAATTTTCTCATGTGTAACAAGCCTTGATTTACTTGTAAAACATTTCCCACATTCTAAACATGAAAATGGCTTCTCTCCTGTATGAATTTTCTCATGTGTAACAAGATATGATGTAGTTGAGAAACATTTTCCACATTCTGAACATGAAAATGGCTTCTCACCTGTATGAATTTTCTCATGTGTAACAAGGCTTGATTTACTTGTAAAACATTTCCCGCATTCTAAACATGAAAATGGCTTCTCCCCTGTGTGAGTTCTCTCATGTCTAACAAGATGGAATTTATCTCTAAAACATTTCCCACATTCTGAACATGAATGTAGATTCTGTGACAATGGCTTCTCTCCTGTGTGAGTTCTCTCATGTCTAATAAGATGGAATTTATCTCTAAAACATTTCCCACATTCTGAACATGATAGTGACTTCTCCCCTGTGTGAATTTTCTCATGTATAAGAAGATTTGATTTATTTGGGAAACATTTCCCACATTCTAAACATGAAAATGGCTTTTCTCCTGTGTGTTTTCTCTGATGTGTAACTAGATTGAATTTATCTCTAAAACATTTCTCACATTCTGAACATGAAAATGGCTTCTCTCCTGTATGAATTTTCTCATGTGTAACAAGGCTTGATTTACTTGTAAAACATTTCCCGCATTCTAAACATGAAAATGGCATTTCTCCTGTGTGTTTTCTCTGATGTGTAACTAGATTGAATTTATCTCTAAAACATTTCCCACATTCTGAACATGAAAATGGCTTCTCTCCTGTATGAATTTTCTCATGTGTAACAAGGCTTGATTTACTTGTAAAACATTTCCCGCATTCTAAACATGAAAATGGCATTTCTCCTGTGTGGTTTCTCTGATGTGTAACTAGATTGAATTTATTTCTAAAACATTTCCCACATTCTGAACATGAAAATGGCTTCTCTCCTGTATGAATTTTCTTATGTGTAACAAGGCTTGATTTACTTGTAAAACATTTCCCGCATTCTAAACATGAAAATGGCATTTCTCCTGTGTGATTTCTCTGATGTGTAACTAGATTTAATTTATTTCTAAAACATTTCCCACATTCTGAACATGAAAAAGGCTTCTCTCCTGTATGCCTTCTCTCGTGTGTAACAAGATTTGAATTACTTGTAAAACATTTCCCGCATTCTAAACATGAATATGGCTTCTCTCCTGTGTGAGTTCTCTCATGACTAACAAGCTGGAATTTATCTCTAAAACATTTCCCACATTCTGAACATGAAAATGGCTTCTCTCCTGTGTGAGTTCTTTCATGCATAAGAAGATCTGATTTATATAAGAAACATTTCCCACATTCTAAACATGAAAATGGCTTGTCTCCTGTGTGATTTCTCTGATGTTTTACAAGACCTGATTTACTTGGGAAACATTTCCCACATTCTGAACATGAATATGGCTTCTCTCCTGTGTGAGTTCTCTCATGTATAATAAGTTGTGATGGAGTTTGACAGCGTTGCCCACATTCTGAACACACATACTGCTTCTTTGTGTGACTTTTTTGGTGTATAACAAGAGATGATCTTTTTGTAAATTGTTTCCCACATTCATCACAATAGAAACCTTTCCCATGTTCCTTATCTGTCCTTGTGGTAACAATGTGTGGTTGGTCAGGAGAAGGTTCCTCATGATCAGGTGGATTATTATAGGATAGATCTGGATGGACATTAGGGGTAAGGAGGTCTTCTCCTGAGGAGCGCTCCATGATCTCTCCATCCTGTCCTGAGGAGCGCTCCATGATCTCTCCATCCTGTCCTGAGGAGCGCTCCATCATATCTTCATCTTGCTTTTCTATTTATAAAAAAAAAAAAAAAATTCTATATTTCTATTGGGCAGTCATAAGACCAGATTTACATATGAAAAAAAAGTTTAAATTCCCGCTCTGCCCGCCCCTGTATGTCGGGGCAGAGCCGGGGGGGGGCAGAAGATGATGGCGGGTACCGGTGATCGCGGCGGGACCCAGCAGCAGGATCAGCTGCAGTAAGGAGGCAGCAGTAAAGATCAGTGGTAAGTGATCTTCACTTCTGCCTTCTAGGATGCTGGGAGTTGTAGTTTTGCAACATCTGGAGGGCCACAGTTTGGAGACCACTATACAGTTGCAAAAACTACAACTCCCAGCATGCCTGGACAGTCTGGGCATACATGGAATTGAAGTTTTGCAACATCTGGAGGGCTACAGTTTGGACACCACTACACAGTAGTCTCCAAACTGTTCTCCTCTAGTTGTTGCATAACTACAACTCCCAACATGTCCTTCGGCTGTCCGGGCATGCTGGGAGTTGTAGTTTTGCAACAACTGGAGGCACACTGATAACAAACTCTGTGTTTTGCAACCAGTGTGCCTCCAGCTGTTGCATAACTACAAGTCCCAGCATGCCCTTCAGCTGTCACTGCATGCTGAGAGTTGTAGTTTTTGCAACAGCTGAAGGCACACTGGTTGCTAAACACTGAGTTAAATGAGCACTGTCACCAACTTTATTTTTTGATAGGTTGTAGTACTTATTTACTACAACATATCTGTAATATATTTTCATTATTTATTTTTTCATTTTCAGGGTGAATTTTACGTTTGAAAACCGGCCACTAGGGGTCTCCCTCCTAGTGGCCGGCTCCAGCACGGCGTGATGTCACGCCTGAATTTGGACCGATTGCGGCCGGGCAATCGGTCCTAATTCATTTACACTGTGCTCGCTCCCTGGCTGTCAATTTGACAGGCGGGAGCGAGCGCATTGGCTCCCCGGCTGGGAGGCCACTCCTCCCGCACATGTCGTCGCCGCCCCTGCACGCCCGCTGCCGGACTCTGCAGTATCAGTAAGGAGAGCAGGGTTCCGGGTTTCTGAATTGGGGGGGGGGGGGGGGGGGGGGGGGGGTTTCGGTGTGACGGAGGGAACGGGGTGGCGGGGTGGCGGTGTGACGGAGGGAACGGGGTGGTGGTGTGACGGAGGGAATGGGGTGGCGGTGTGACGGAGGGAACGGGGGTGGCGCCGCATGGCACTAACTTATAGTTAATCTACACAGAGTGCCTCCAGCTGTTTCACTACTACAACTCTCAGCATGCCCTGACAGCCAATAGATATCAGGGCAAGCTGAGAGTAGTAGTGGTGAAACAGCTGGAGGCACCATGTGTAGGTGAACTAAGGGCGGAAGTCGGCCCCAGCAGGCATCAGTGACGTGGTGCCTGCTGAGGAAGTCTGCCTGGTAGTGAGCACACTACCAGGCAGACAAAAAGTTTTTTTTAATATAGTAAAAAAAAAAATATATATTAAAAGCAGGGAGGGGGTTAGGGAGAGATGTGCAATAGGCAGGGACAGAAAAAAAATATATAGGATGGTGGGAGCTACCCTTTAACCCCTTAAGGACTGAGCCCTTTTTCACCTTTAGGACTCGGCCATTTTTTGCACATCTGACCACTGTCACTTTAAACATTAATAACTCTGATGCTTTTACTTATCATTCTGATTCCGAGACTGTTTTTTCGTGACATATTCTACTTTAACGTAGTGGTAAAATTTTTTGGTAACTTGCATCCTTTCTTGGTGAAAAATCCCAAAATTTGATGAAAAATTTGAAAATTTTGCATTTTTCTAACTTTGAAGCTCTCTGCTTGTAAGGAAAATGGATATTCCAAATAATTTTTTTTTTTATTCCCATATACAATATGTCTACTTTATGTTTGCATCATAAAATTTATGAGTTTTTACTTTTGGAGACACCAGAGGCTTCAAAGTTCCGCAGCAATTTTAAAATTTTTCACAAAATTTTGAAACTCGCTTTTTTTCAGGGACCAGTTCAGGTTTGAAGTGGATTTGAAGGGTCTTCATATTAGAAATACCCCATAAATGACCCCATTATAAAAACTGCACCCCCCAAAGTATTCAAAATGACATTCAGTCAGTGTTTTAACCCTTTAGGTGTTTCACAGGAATAGCAGCAAAATGAAGGAGAAAATTCACAATCTTCATTTTTTACACTCGCATGTTCTTGTAGACCCAATTTTTTAATTTTTGCAAGGGGTAAAAAGGAGAAAATTTTTACTTGTATTTGAAACCCAATTTTTCTCGAGTAAGCACATATCTCATATGTCTATGTAAAGTGTTCGGCGGGCGCAGTAGAGGGCTCAGAAGGGAAGGAGCGACAAATGGTTTTTGGGGGGCATATCACCTTTAGGAAGCCCCTATGGTGCCAGAACAGCAAAAAAAACCACATGGCATACCATTTTGGAAACTAGACCCCTCGGGGAACGTAACAAGGGGTAATGTGAACCTTAATACCCCACAGGTGATTCACGACTTTTGCATATGTAAAAAAAAAACAAAACATTTTTTACCTAAAATGCTTGGTTTCCCTAAAGTTTTACATTTTTAAAAAGGGTAATAGCAGAAAATACCCCCCAAAATTTGAAGCCCAATTTCTCCCGATTCAGAAAACACCCCATATGGGGGTGAAAAGTGCTCTGCTGGCGCACTACAGGTCTCAGAAGAGAAGGAGTCACATTTGGCTTTTTTGAAGGAAATTTTGCTCTGGGGGCATGCCGCATTTAGGAAGCCCCTATGGTGGCAGGACAGCAAAAAAAAAACACATGGCATACCATTTTGGAAACTAGACCCCTCAGGGAACGTAACAAGGGGTAAAGTGAACCTTAATACCCCACAGGTGTTTCACGACTTTTGCATATGTAAAAAAAAAAAAAAAATGTACCTAAAATGCTTGGTTTCCCAAAAAATTTACATTTATACAAAGGGTTAAAGCAGAAAATACCCCCAAAAATTTGAAGCCCAATTTCTCCCGATTCAGAAAACGCCCCATATGGGGGTGAAAAGTGCTCTGCTGGCGCACTACAGGTCTCAGAAGAGAAGGAGTCACATTTGGCTTTTTGAAAGCAAATTTTGCTCTGGGGGCATGCCGCATTTAGGAAGCCCCTATGGTGCCAGGACCGCAAAAAAGCCCACATGGCATACCATTTTCGAAACTAGAGCCCTCGGGGAATGTAACAAGGGGTTAAGTGAACCTTAATACCCCACAGGCGTTTCACGACTTTTGCATATGTAAAAAAAATAAAATTTTTTACCTAAAATGCTTCTTTTCCCAAAAACTTTACATTTTTAAAAAGGGTAAAAGCAGAAAATACCCCCCAAAATTTGAAGCCCAATTTCTCCCGAGTACGGCGATACCCCATATGTGACCCTTAACTGTTGCCTTGAAATACGACAGGGCTCCAAAGTGAGAGCGCCATGCGCATTTGAGGCCTGAATTAGGGATTGCATAGGGGTGGACATAGGGGTATTCTACGCCAGTGATTCCCAAATAGGGTGCCTCCAGCTGTTGCAAAACTCCCAGCATGCCTGGACAGTCAACGGCTGTCCGACAATACTGGGAGTTGTTGTTTTGCAACAGCTGGAGGCTCCGTTTTGGAAATAGTGGCGTACCAGACGCTTTAATTTTTATTGGGGAGGGGAGGGGGGCTGTGTAGGGGTATGTGTATGTGTAGTGTTTTTTACTTTTTATTTTATTTTTTGTGTTAGTGTAGTGTAGTGTTTTTAGGGTAGTCACACGGGCGGGGGTTCACAGTAGTTTCTCGCTGGCAGTTTGAGCTGTTGCAGAAAATTTGCTGCAGCTCAAACTTGCAGCCCGATACTTACTGTAATCCTCCGCCCATGTGAGTGTACCCTGTACATTCACATTGGGGGGGACATCCAGCTGTTGTTGCAAAACTACAACTCCCAGCATGCGCTGACAGACTGTACATGCTGAGAGTTTTAGTTTTGCAACAGCTGTAGGCACACTGGTTATGTATCACGGAATTTGTGACCTTACTCAGTGTTTCAAAACCAGTGTGCCTCCAGCTGTTGCAAAACTACAACTCCCAGCATGTACGGTGCATGGTGTAAGGTGACTGCTGGGAGTTGTAGTTTGCAACAGCTGGAGGCACACCGGTCGTGAAACACTGAGTTAGGTAAAAAAAAAACTCTAAGTTTCACAACCATTGTGCCTTCAGCTGTTGCAAAACTACAACTCTCAGCAGTCACCGACAGCCAACGGGCATGCTGGGAGTTGTAGTTATGCAACCAGCAGATGCACCACTACAACTCCCAGCATGCACTTTAGCTGTTTGTGCAAGCTGGGAGTTGTAGTTATACAACAGCTGAAGGTACACTTTTCCATAGAAAAAATGTGCCTGCAGCTGTTGCAAAACCATAAGTCCCAGCATGCCCATAAGGGAATGCTGGGAGTTGTGGTGGTCTGCCTCCTGCTGTTGCATAACTACAGCTCCCAGCATGCCCTTTTAGCATGCTGGGAGCTGTTGCTAAGCAACAGCAGGAGGCTGCAACTCACCTCCTGCTGCTGCTTCATCACAGGACTGTCCCGCCGCCGCCGCCGTCGCTCCTGGGGCCCCGATCCCAACAATGACGCTGGGGATCGGGGTCCCCAGCACCCGGGGTCGTCTTCCCGCACCCGCTCACGTCCTCCGGAAGAGGGGCGGAGCGGGTGCGGGAGTGACACCCGCAGCAGGCGCCCTGATTGGTCGGCTGGTAATCCGGCCGACGAATCAGGGCGATCGTGAGGTGGCACCAGTGCCACCTCACTCCTGCAGGCTCTGGCTGTTCGGGGCCGTCAGAGACGGCCCCGAACAGCCAGTAATTCCGGGTCACCGGGTCACTGGAGACCCGATTGACCCGGAATCGCCGCAGATCGCTGGACTGAATTGTCCAGCGATCTGCGGCGATCGCCGACATGGGGGGGCATAATGACCCCCCTGGGCGATATGCCGGGATGCCTGCTGAACGATTTCAGCAGGCATCCGGCTCCGGTCCCCAACCGGCTAGCGGTGGGGACCGGAATTCCCACGGGCGTATGGATACGCCCTGCGTCCTTAAGGACTCGGGATGCAGGGCGTATCCATACGCCCTGCGTCCTTAAGAGGTTAAGTAACAAACTCAGTGTTTCGCAACCAGTGTGCCGCCAGCTGTTGCAAACAACAACTCCCAGTATGCAGTGATGAACCGTACATGCTGATACATACAGGGTCCCCTCCCCCATGTACCCTGTTTCACACGGTCGGGTTTACAGTGAGTTTCTCGCTGCAAGTTTGAGATGCAGCAAATTTTCCGCCACAGCTCAAACTCCCAACGGGGAAACTCGCTGTAAACCCGCCCGTGTGACTGTACCCTAAAAACACTACACTACACAAAATAAAGGTTAAACCGCTACATATACCCCTACACAGTCGCCCCCCCCAAATAAAAATTGTCTCCTACGACACTGTTTCCAAAACAGAGCCTCCAGCTGTTGAAAAACAACTCCCAGTATTGCCGGACAGCCAATGACTGTTTTGCAACAGCTGAAGGAACCCTGTTTGGGAAACACTGCCGTAGGGTATTTTCGGTATTGGAGGCATGTATAATTCTTGTATTCGGGTCTGTCCCTATGCAAATCCCTAATTTAGGCCTCAAATGTGCATGGCGCTCTCATTTCGGAGCCCCCAAGGAAACAGTTTAGGGCCACATATGGGGTATTTCTGTACTCGGGAGAAATTGCCTAACAAATTTTGGGGGCTTTTTCTCCTTTCACCCCTTATGAAAAGGTAAAGTTGGGGTGTGCTCCAGCACGTTATTGTAAAAAAAAAAAAAAAATTTTACACTAACATGCTGGTGTTGCCCCATACTTTTCATTTTCACAAGAGGTAAAAGGAAAAAAAAAAGACCTCTAAATTTGTAACGCAATTTCTCCTGAGTACGGAAATACCCCATATGTGGACGTAAAATGCTCTGAATTTTCGTTAAAGTTGGACGTGAAAATGAAAAAATAAATTTTTCACTAAAATGGTGGTTTTATCCCAAATTTTTCATTTTCACAAGGGTAATAGGAAAAAAGCCCCCCAAAATTTATAACCCCATCTCTACTGAGTATGGAAATACTGCATATGTGGATGTAAAGTGCTCTGCGGGCGCACTACAGGGCTCAGAAGGGAAGGAGCGCCATTGGGCTTTTGGAGAGAGAATCTGTCTGGAATTGAAGGCCATGTGCATTTGCAAAGCCCCCACTGAGCCACAACAGTGGACCCCTCCACGTGACCTTATTACATTCTGTGAGGGGTGTCGTTTCCGAAATAGGGTCACGCGGGGGGGTCCATTGTTCTGGTAGCACGGGGGGCTTTGTAAACGCACATGGCCCCCGACCTCCATTCCAAACAAATTCTCTCTCCAAAAGCTCAATGGCGCTCCTCCTCTTCTGAGCATTGTTGTGCGCCCGCAGAGCACTTTACATACACATATGGGGTATTTCCATACTCAGAAGAAATGGGGTTACAAATTTTGGGGGGCTTTTTCTCTTATTACCTCTTGTAAAAATTGTAAATTTGGGGGGGAAAAACGGCATTTTATTGAAAAAAAACATGTTTTTTCTCATTTACACATCTGACTTTAACGAAAAGTTGTCAAACACCTGTGGGGTGTTAAGGCTCACTGTACCCCTTGTTACGTTCCTTGAGGAGTGTAGTTTAAAAAATAGTATGCAATGTGGGTTTTCTTTTTGCTGTTCTGGCACCATAGGGGCTTCCTAAATTAGACATGCCCCCCAAAAACCATTTAAGCAAAATTTGCTTTCCAAAAGCCAAATGTGACGACTTCTCTTCTGAGCATTGTAGTTCGCCCGCAGAGCACCTGACGTCCATACATGGGGTATTTCCCTACTCGGAAGAGATTGGGTTACAAATTTTGAGGGGCATTTTCTCCTATTACCCCTTGTAAACATTTTACATTTTAGGGAAAAAAAACTAAAATTTCATTTACACATCCAACTTTAACGAAAAGTCGTCAAACACCTGTGGGGTGTTAAGGCTCACTGTACCACTTGTTACGTTCCATGAGGGGTGTAGTTTCCAAAATAGTATGCCACGTGGGGAATTTTTTTTGCTGTTCTGGCACCATAGGGGCTTCCTAAATGCGACATGCCCCCCAAAAACCATTTCAGAAAAACTCACTCTCCAAAATCCCATTGTCGCTCCTTCTCTCCTGAGCCCTCTACTGCGCCCGCCAAACACTTTACATCCACATATAAGGTATTCCCTTACTTGAGAGAAATTGGGTTACAAGTTTTGGGGGGATTTCTCTCCTTTTACCCCTTGTAAAAATTCAAAAACTCGGTCTACAAGAATATGCGAGTGTAAAAAAATGAAGATTTTGAATTATCTCCTTCACTTTGTTGCTATTCCTGTGAAACAACTAAAGGGTTACAAACTTTCTGAATGTCATTTTGAATACTTTGAGGGGTGTAGTTTTTATAATGGAGTATTTCTAATATGAAGGCCCTTAAAAATCCACTTCAAAACTGAACTGGTGCTCTGTCATGTCGGAGGCCGGTGTCCTGGAGCTCTAGGGCCACATATGGGATATTTCTAAATACGTCAGAATTAGGGGAATAAATGACATATCGGCCACAAAAATTTACATTTTTTAATTCCACCTTCACTTAATTTTAATTTCAAAGAAACACCTAAAGGGTTAAAAAAAAACTAAAAAACTCCCAAATGTCATTTTGATTACGTTGAGGGGTGCAGCGTTTATAATGGG
Organism: Hyla sarda; assembly: GCF_029499605.1. Classification (NCBI taxonomy): domain Eukaryota; kingdom Metazoa; phylum Chordata; class Amphibia; order Anura; family Hylidae; genus Hyla; species Hyla sarda. Next base: position 704,683 of record NC_079189.1, on the reverse strand, counting down.
GGATTTATAGGGGGTTCTAACATTCAGGTCCCTCAAACCAGGTCTCTGTGGCCTCCACCCTTCCAAGCTCTCAGCAACAGCACCAGCCCTACCCTGCACCCTCCCCTAAACCACAGAGGATGCAGGCCTCCAGTAGGCTCTCCGCAGGGGACCCCCCTTCCTCCTCCCAGAGGGGCCCTGCTTCTTCACCTGGTGCCTGCGCTGCTCCATTGTCCCCTGGGGCCCTAAAGTCATGGGACATCCTTTCTGATGTTGGTCTGGACTGCTCGGGGGCTCCTGCTCCCTCCCCAGTTCTCCCTGAATGGAGTCAATTTCTTTCTCAAATCCCTACCAAGGAAGATTTTTGCTTGCTGATTGCTGAGGTGAAGGACGCTTGTAGTGCTAAGATATCCTCCCTCCGGCAGGACCTCCAGTTGGTCTCTGACAGGGTCGAGGGGCTTGAGGAGGCCCATGACTCTACCAGATCCTATGTAGCCCAGCTCCAGTCCACCCTGGTCGCCCAGTCTACTTTCATCACTGACCTTCATGACCATGTTGAAGACTTGGACAACCAGGGGAGACGTAACAACATGAGGGTGCGTGGTCTTCCGGAGGCGACGAGGACCTCGAGGTGACACTGGAGGATATCTTCAATACCATCCTGGGGGAGCCCCCTATGCATAAAATTAAGTTGGATCATGCCCGCCGAGCCCTCGGTCCAAAGTTTTCTACTGGTGCACCAAGGGATGTGGGATGCTATCTTGCGATCCTACTCGGACCATTCTGCCTTCTGCTCAACCCTGGATGTTCCTGTGCCTCAGATGGTGGATTGGGGCCTGTTTCCCTTCCCCTCCCCTCCTTCCAGTATGGCAGCTGGTCCGCAATCAGCGGTCGGCTCAAGGCGACCCCCTATTCCTTCTGGCCGGCCCTACCCCCTCTGCCGCCTTGATGGGGCTCCTTATTGATGCCTTACCTGAGACTGTTATGTCTCTGCCTGAGACTGTTATGTCCCGCTAGCCTGCGGGCTTGCACTATGTTGTTTCCCTGTGGATGGACTTGTTTTTAGGACTCATCTCTAGTTTAAGTGGGTACTCTCATTAAACATACATTTTTTTTTTATTCAATAGATTATGCCTAAATAAAATTCTAATATAGGTCATTAAAAAAAATAAAAAAAATCTCTTCCACACTTTTACACTTGAAATTCTGGCGACTAGGTGTCACCTTACATGGTCCAGGAATCATTTTCCCCCCCCTCACGTCGGGCACGCTCGGACCACTGCTGGCCGGGCAGCGTGGTCCGAAATGCGCGTCCTCAGCTCGCTCTCTGCTTGTATATGAAACAGGCAGAGAGCGAGCACAGTGCTTGTGCGGCGTGCGTATCCCCGCCCCCTGCATCTCCCTCTTCTCAGTGCAGGAAGACAGGCGGAAGCTGGCCGGCCAGGCTTCAGATGACGCCGCGCCTGCCGGGCCACGCCCACTTCCTGCCCTCGCAAACAGCTCAACACTGAGCTACCGAAGATGCTATTAGAAAGGTAATTAAATGGGGTTTTACATAAAAATAAATACAGGGATAGAGGAAGTTAGTGTCAGGGACAGATGGGGAGGGGGATTAGGGAAAGTTTAGTTAATGATAGCTACTTTAACTTTTATTTTACTATTGCCTTTTTCAGAGATGTACTTTGCATTTTATAATGTCACGTTTCAGTATAATTATTTGACATGGCCTGGGAGGGGCAGAGTTGAACCTGTTGAGTTGTTCTTTTCTACCTAGTTGTCTCTCACTCCCCCACCGAGGCCATGCCTTCTGCTATTTTGTTTTCACTATGTGTGATTCTGTGGTTCTAGTGGTTATGTTGGGTCTCCTCTCTGACCCTAGGTCAGTGGTTTCTTTTGTGGTATGTTCTTTTTAGGTTTCTCTTTGTCTCTTTTTGTCTGTGTCGTCTTGTCTTGTCCAGTCCCCCGTCATCTGGTCCTCCCTCCCACCCTTGTTTCTCTTCTTCCTCCCTGTCTTTTTCCTCAGCTCATTGGGACTGGATCTCTCAGCACCGGGACTGGTTGTGGCCCCTCTCCCTTCTGGTTTGTTTCCTCCCCCTTCCTAGGATCTGGTGAGTGCTCTAGTTTAAACGCCTTCTCCCTTTTTCGGTATCCACTATGGTCCAGTGTGTCACCTTGAATGTTAAGGGTCTCAACTCCCCCCCTAAGAGGCGCCTGCTACAGCGGGAGTTGATTGCGCTGAAGGCTGATGTTGCTTTGATCCAGGAGATGCACTTTGACCATACTGGATCCTTCCAATTCCTTCATCATTTTTATCCCCAGGTTTTCTCCACCACCACGGATAGGAAGGTTGCTGGGGTTGCTATCTTAATCTCCAGATCCTGCCCCTTGCAGGTGGCTTCCTCTTTTATAGATCCCGGAGGCAGGTTTCTCATAGTGGATGGTTTCTTGGGGGGTAAGCCTCTCCTACTCCCCGAATTCCTCCCAAATTCCTTTCCTACGGAGGGTTCTAGCTAAGCTTCACAGGTATCCATAGTCTGCAAGGCTTCTGGGTGGGGACTTTAATTTTTTCGCCCTCTATGGATCGCTCCTCTCTCACAGGTTCTCCCCCCCCTTCCCGCCACAGCTACGCTTAGCATCGCTTTTTCGTCGACTAATTCGCTCCTCCTCTCTATACGACCTTTGACGTATTAACCATCCAACGGATCGGTCTTTTTCTTTTTACTCTCACCCGCACCGGATGCACACATGTATAGACTACTTTTTCGGTAACCTACCCATGGTGCATATGTTTGCTGGTGCTTCCCTGGAACCGATTTCGTGGTCAGATCAAAGTCCGGTTTTGCTCTCTTTTTCTCCTCTGTCTACCTCACCTCGCCGTTGTCATTGGTGTCTTAATGACTCTGTCCTCAAATCTCTGCCCTCCCGGGACTTTATTCAGGCATGCATTTCTGATTATTTTACTACTAACGATGGTTCTGTCGCTTCGCAAGCCATCCTATGGGAGGCGCATAAATCTGTTGTCCGTGGCCACTGTATTGCCCTTGGTTCTCACCTCAAGAAAGATGCCTTGTCCCGTTCCCGGGAGCTCCGTGCTGAGATCTCTAGACTGGAGACCTCTCTTCTAGTCTCCCCTTCCCTTTCGGTGCTGAGGCGGATGATAGCGGCTCGGTCTCAATTGGTTGATTTAGCTCTTTGGAAGGTCGAACGCCTTCTTCTTTATGCTAAACAGAGGTTCTATGAGAAGGGCAACAAGGCCCATACTATGCTTGCTGGGCGCCAGAGGGATTGTGCCTCTGCTCAGTCCCCCTCGGCCCTGAAGGATTCTACGGGTACTCTCCAATATCACCCTGATGCTATTTCCCGTCTCTTTCTGGATTACTATTCTAAACTGTACTCTCTCCCTTCGCAGTTGTCGTCCGACCCGGGGGGAGTGTGATGCAGCTTTGCACTCCTTTTTGTCGCGCTGTGACTTGCCGTCCTTATCGGCCTGATGCTATTTCCCGTCTCTTTCTGGATTACTATTCTAAACTGTACTCTCTCCCTTCGCAGTTGTCGTCCGACCCGGGGGGAGTGTGATGCAGCTTTGCACTCCTTTTTGTCGCGCTGTGACTTGCCGTCCTTATCGGCTGCTGATCGGTCGGCATTGAACGCTCCAATCACACCTGAGGAGGTAGCGGAGATTCTCAAATTCCTTCCTAATGAGCGCTCTTCCAGTCCGGACGGCTTTACTTATCTCTACTACAAGACCTTTGCTGACCTTTTGTCTCCCCGGCTTGTTTCTCTGTTTAACTCCTTTTTTTTGGGGGGGGGTAAAGTTATTTACCACGATCTTGGCTGCACGCCTTTGTGGCTTCCTTTCCTACCTTATTCATAAGGATCAGGTTGACTTAATCCCCTGCCGCCAAGGTGGGGATAACACCAGACGGGTTGTGGACTTAATCGGCGCTCAGAACAGGCCTTGGTCCTTAGTCTTGATGCTGAAAAGGCCTTTGATAGGCTCAGCTGCTCGGCTGCTTTGATTTGGGGGGGGGGGGGGGGGGGGGGGGTACCAGATGTCTCGGGGATCAGGTTACATGATAGGGACTTTGAGATCTGTTTGTTTGCTGACGATGTCCTCCTGACTCTCTCACTGTCTCTTCCTGCTTTATACCAGCTTCTGACTTCCTATGGGATGGTTTCGGGCTATAGGGTCAACCTGTCTAAGTCTGACTAAGTCTGAGGCTATGCCACTGAATCTTCCTCTTTCCCCATCTTCTCTCCTTAGGGCTAACTTCTCCTTTAAATGGTCTCCTTCTGCTCTTAAGTATCTTGGGGTTCTCTTGACCCCCTCTTACGCCTCTCTCTACTCTACTCTCTACTCTGCTAACTTATTCCGGGAACTTCTAGGCCTTATGGAGAAATGGTGTCCCCAATATATTTTGTTTTTTGGTCGCATAGCAGCGGTTAAGATGAGATCTTGTCTAACTTGTTGTATTTTTTTGAGACACTCCCGATAAGGGTCCCTCTCTCTGCTCTCCGCTTCGTTCAGTCAGCCATCTTTCATTTTATTTGGGACGCTAAGAGACATCGCTTGCCAATGTCCGTTATGATGGAGGGTCAGTCCCATGGGGGTTTGGCGGTACCGGACGTGGTGAAGTATTATTGGGTGGCCCATTTTTGCCACATGGCTGCCTGGTCATCGTACCACGCGTTCAGTCAATGGATGGAACTTGAGAAGCTGTGGCTGGCCCCTGTTCACCCTCTCTCCTCTGGACTCTCCCACTATCTTACCCCCTCTTTGGGTCCTCTCCTGGGTCCGATGTCCTTTTCCCAATATGTTTGGGGTTATTGCTCAGTTAAGTATAAACTACTGTCCTCTTCTTCCCCTCTATGGTCCTTTTTATATCACCCTGACTTCCCCTCTGGCTTGACCTCTGGTATGGTGCGGGAATGGGGCTCACGGGCTCTTTTGTTGGGCTGATGTTGTGCATTTCCACTCCCATGCACTCCTCCCTTATGCAATCTACCTTGGGTTCCACGGTTGTTTCTCGGTCTACGGGCTTTGAGCAACTGTGCCGTCAGGGGCCGCAGGCTAAGGGCCTCCTTTTGGCTATTTATTCTATCCTTAATTCCCCTGTGGGTGGCGATGACCCTGCTCACCATTATATGGGCCGCTGGGAGGAGGTCTTTGATACTATTATCACTATTCCACAGTAGTGGGTGATTTGGGAATGGGCTTCTAAGGTTTCGATTTCTACGGCATATAAGGAGACCCAATTTAAAATGCTCATGGGATGGTACCATACCCCTGAGCTCCTTAACAGACTGTTGCTGTTCCTCTTGATCCCCTGGTTTATCTTTTACACTTGTCCCCAAGGGTCCTGTCCAAAAAAAACATTTAAACTTTTCATGCATGTTGTTCTAGCGGCTAAGACACTGATAGCTAAATACTGGAAGCGAACACTCCCTCCGACAGAGAATGAGCTTTTGGTCCCGGTCCGTGAGATCCGATCCCTTGAGTTTCTGACTGCATCTTTGAATAATACTATACCTCTGTTCCTCACTATTTGGGATCCTTGGGACCGCTTTACTGATCAATAACCTCCCTGAGCTATTCACTCTTCTCTCCCCCCCTTCTCTTTTCCTTGTGTTTTTTTCCCCTCTTTCCTCCCCTCCCTTTGTTTCCTGTTGTTTTTGTGTTAGTCTTTTGTATCCGGTGCTGGGACCTTGTGCTCTTTTGTAGAGTTCCTTCTTCGTTCCCTGGATTGACTTGCGTCTTTTGTTTCTTTGTTATGTTCTTTCCTTTCTGTTTCTATGCTGTAGACTTCGGTTGCTACATGACTGTACTGAGTAATACCTATATTTAGCTTTAATGTGTGACTGTGTACTGCATGTTGAGCCAGACTGTTCTTCCGGGAATGTCCGGTTTGTTTTCTCTAACTGTTTGTGCATTGGAATCTTGAATTTCCTTTTGTAAAATCCTTAAAGGGTAGCTCCCACCATCATGTTTTTTTTTCTGTCCCTGCCTATTGCCCTTCTATTCCTAACACCCTCCCTGCCTTTATTTATTTTTTACTATTTTTAAAATGGCATTTAGTCTGCCTGGTAGTGTGCTCACTACCAGGCAGACTTCCCCAGCAGGCACCACGTCACTGATGCCTGCTGGGGCCGGCACTTCCGCCCTTAGTTCTCCTAACAGGGTGCCTCCAGCTGTTTCACCACTACAACTCCCAGCATGCCCTGACATCTATTGGCTGTCAGGGCATGCTGGGAGTTGTGGTGGTAAAACAACTGGAGGCACCCGCACAGGAGTTTCATGGGGGAAGGAGTGAGCCAGGAGCCGATGCGGTAGGGACGGGTGCGGGGGAGCCTCTTCCTGACGCTCGGTGAGTAACACCCAAACACCCCCTCGCGCCCCCCGTACCTTGCAGCAGTGCCCCCCATCCCCCCCCCCCCCCGTACCTTGCAGCAGTGCCCCCGGTACCTTGCAGCAGCGCCCCCCATCCCCCCGCACCTTGCAGCAGCGCCCCCCGTACCTTGCAGCAGCACCCCGCTCCTAATTGTGCGTTGCGTGCCATATAGTGAAGCACATGAAAAGCTTCTTCACGGTCACTTAACGTGTTTGTTTTGCGGTTACGTGAGGCTCTGCATGTATTGGTCTTTATTCTTATAGTAGAGAATTCATTAATTATAACTTTTAGTGAATTGGGACATTTAAACTTGCCTTTTTTTTAAAAATGTATTTATTTTTTTATTCCAATCTAAATTTAGTAGGAGTCTGAGTCGGTGCATTGTTTGCCGACTCAGACTCCAGGTACCCAAAATTTCATCTGACTGACTCCACAGCCCTGTATGGAACAGTGGGCTGTGCAAATGAAAAATACAATTTTTCATTTTCATGGACCACTGTTCCAAAAATGTGTCAGACACCTGTGGGGTGTAAATGCTCACTGCACCCCATATTACATTACATGGGTGTAGTTTCCAAAATGGGGTCACACGTGGGTGTTTTTTTTTTTTGCGTTTGTCAGAACCGCTGTAACGATCAGCCACCCCTGTGCAAATCACCTCAAATGTACATAGCGCTCTCACTCCTGAGCCTTGTTGTGCACCCGCAGAGCATTTTACGTCCACATATGGGGTATTTCCGTACTCAGGAGAAATTGCACTACAAATTTTGGGGGTCTTTTTTTCCTTTTACCTCTGGTGAAAATGAAAAGTATGGGGCAACACCAGCATGTTATTTTTGGGGCAACACCAGAATGTAATTTACAGTAACATGCTGGTGTAGACCCCAACTTTACCTATTCATAAGGGGTGAAAGGAGAAAAATCCCCCCAAAATTTGTAACACAATTTCTCCCGAGTACGGAAATACCCCATAAGTGGCCCTAAACTGTTGCCTTGAAATACGACAGGGCTGCCTAGGGACGGACCCGGATGCAAGAATTACACTTGCCTCCGATACCAAAAATTCCCTACGGCAGTGTTTCCCAAACAGGGTGCCTCCAGCTGTTGCAAAATTCACAGCATGCCTGCACAGTCAATGGCTGTCCGGCAATACTAGGAGTTATTGTTTGGGGTTTGCACGGGGTGCCTGCTGAATGATTTCAGCAGGCATCCCGGTCCGATCCCCGTCCAGCGTAAGACGGGGACCAGAATTCTCACAGGCGTACAGGTACGCCCTGGGTCCTTACACGTTAAGTACAATAGGTCTTTATATATGTCTCCTCTTACCTTGTGATGTGAGGGGCCGGTGATCCTCCATCATGACTATGTCCTGGTACAGATCCTTGTGTCCTTCTACATACTCCCACTCCTCCATGGAGAAATAGACCGCCACATCCTGACACCTTATAGGAACCTGACACACAATGATATCGTCATCACCAGACCACTCCATTACTGTATAATGTCCCAGCAGTGTCACCTCTCTAATCATCACCAGACCCCTCCATTACTGTATAATGTCCCAGCAGTGTCACCTCTCCAGTCATCACCAGACCCCTCCATTACTGTATAATGTCCCAGCAGTGTCACCTCTCTAATCATCACCAGACCCCTCCATTACTGTATAATGTCCCAGCAGTGTCACCTCTCTAATCATCACCAGACCCCTCCATTACTGTATAATGTCCCAGCAGTGTCACCTCTCCAGTCATCACCAGACCCCTCCATTACTGTATAATGTCCCAGCAGTGTCACCTCTCCAGTCATCACCAGACCCCTCCATTACTATATAATGTCCCAGCAGGGTCACCTCTCCAGTCATCACCAGACCCCTCCATTACTGTATAATGTCCCAGCAGTGTCACCTCTCTAATCATCACCAGACCCCTCCATTACTGTATAATGTCCCAGCAGTGTCACCTCTCCAGTCATCACCAGACCCCTCCATTACTGTATAATGTCCCAGCAGTGTCACCTCTCTAATCATCACCAGACCCCTCCATTACTGTATAATGTCCCAGCAGTGTCACCTCTCCAATCAACCCCAGACCCCTCCATTACTGTATAATGTCCCAGCAGTGTCACCTCTCCAGTCATCACCAGACCTCTCCATTACTGTATAATGTCCCAGCAGTGTCACCTATCCAGTCATCACCAGACCCCTCCATTACTGTATAATGTCCCAGCAGTGTCACCTCTCCAGTCAGCACCAGACCCCTCCATTACTGTATAATGTCCAGCAGTGCCACCTCTCTAATCATCACCAGACCCCTCCATTACTGTATAATGTCCCAGCAGTGTCACCTCTCTAATCACCAGACCCCTCCATTACTGTATAATGTCCCAGCAGTGTCACCTCTCCAGTCATCACCAGACCCCTCCATTACTGTGTAGTGTCCCAGCAGGGTCACCTCTCTAATCACCACCAGACCCCTCCATTACTATATAATGTCTCAGCAGTGTCACCTCTCCAGTCATCACCAGACCCCTCCATTACTGTATAATGTCCCAGCAGTGTCACCTCTCCAGTCATCACCAGACCCCTCCATTACTGTATAATGTCCCAGCAGGGTCACCTCTCTAGTCAGCAGCTCAGTGATCCTGTGGGTGAGTTCTAGGATCTTCTTCTCATGTATCGGTGAGTGAGGTGGAGGCTCCATGATGGGGCCCCGGGCCCTGCTCCGTCCTCCTGACTCATGGGGGGTCACACTCTCTCCAGTTGACTTATTCATTATCGTATAATCCTGTATATGCAGAGACACTGATCACTACATATATTCTAAGGATTCTTCACCTTCTCAGTCATTTACTTGTTTTATTAATGGAGAAATAATTGATGTCATGTGACCTCTCACCTTTCCAGATATCAAGTAGATTATTTCCAATGTGAGGACAAATATCTCTGCAGCCGTCTGTTCTCTGTCCTCATCCATCTCCGGGGGGTCATTCTCCATCATGTCCTGGTACAGATCCTTGTGTCCTTCTACATACTCCCACTCCTCCATGGAGAAATAGACCGCCACATCCTGACACCTTATAGGAACCTGACACACAATGATACCGTCATCACCAGACCCCTCCATTACTGTATAATGTTCCAGCAGTGTCACCTCTCTAATCATCACCAGACCCCTCCATTACTGTATAATGTCCCAGCAGAGTCACCTCTCTAATCAACAGACTCCTCCATTACTGTATAATGTTCCAGCAGTGTCACCTCTCTAATCATCACCAGACCCCTCCATTACTGTGTAATGTCCCAGCAGTGTCACCTCTCTAATCATCACCAGACCCCTCCATTACTGTATAATGTCCCAGCAGTGTCACCTCTCTAATCATCACCAGACCCCTCCATTACCGTATAATGTCCCAGCAGTGTCACCTCTCCAGTCATCACCAGACCCCTCCATTACTGTATAATGTCCCAGCAGTGTCACCTATCTAATCATCACCAGATCCCTCCATTACTGTATAATGTCCCAGCAGTGTCACCTCTCCAGTCATCACCAGACCCCTCCATTACTGTATAATGTCCCAGCAGTGTCACCTATCTAATCATCACCAGACCCCTCCATTACTGTATAATGTCCCAGCAGTGTCACCTCTCTAATCACCAGATCCCTCCATTACTGTATAATGTCCCAGCAGTGTCACCTCTCCAGTCATCACCAGACCCCTCCATTACTGTATAATGTTCCAGCAGTGTCACCTCTCCTGTCATCACCAGACCCCTCCATTACTGTACAATGTCCCAGCAGTGTCACCTCTCTAATCATCACCAGACCCCTCCATTACTGTATAATGTCCCAGCAGTGTCGCCTCTCTAATCATCACCAGACCCCTCCATTACTGTATAATGTCCCAGCAGTGTCACCTCTCCAGTCATCACCAGACCCCTCCATTACTGTATAGTGTCCCAGCAGTGTCACCTCTCCAGTCATCACCAGACCCCTCCATTACTGTATAATGTCCCAGCAGTGTCACCTCTCTAGTCATCACCAGACCCCTCCATTACTGTACAATGTCCCAGCAGTGTCACCTCTCCAGTCATCACCAGACCCCTCCATTACTGTACAATGTCCCAGCAGTGTCACCTCTCCAGTCATCACCAGACCCCTCCATTACTGTACAATGTCCCAGCAGTGTCACCTCTCAAGTCATCACCAGACCCCTCCATTACTGTATAATGTCCCAGCAGTGTCACCTCTCTAATCACCAGACCCCTCCATTACTGTATAATGTCCCAGCAGTGTCACCTCTCCTGTCATCACCAGACCCCTCCATTTATGTATAATGTCCCAGCAGTGTCACCTCTCTAATCATCACCAGACCCCTCCATTACTATATAATGTCCCAGCAGTGTCACCTCTCTAATCATCACCAGACCCCTCCATTACTGTATAATGTCCCAGCAGTGTCACCTCTCCAGTCATCACCAGACCCCTCCATTACTGTATAATGTCCCAGCAGTATCACCTCTCTAATCATCACCAGACCCCTCCATTACTGTATAATGTCCCAGCAGTGTCACCTCTCCAGTCATCACCAGACCCCTCCATTACTGTATAATGTCCCAGCAGTGTCACCTATCTAATCATCACCAGATCCCTCCATTACTGTATAATGTCCCAGCAGTGTCACCTCTCCAGTCATCACCAGACCCCTCCATTACTGTATAATGTCCCAGCAGTGTCACCTATCTAATCATCACCAGACCCCTCCATTACTGTATAATGTCCCAGCAGTGTCACCTCTCCAATCACCAGATCCCTCCATTACTGTATAATGTCCCAGCAGTGTCACCTCTCCAGTCATCACCAGACCCCTCCATTACTGTATAATGTCCCAGCAGTGTCACCTCTCTAATCATCACCAGACCTGAAGGGGTTACTGTATTGTATGTATCCATCACACAGTGTCTTTATCCTGTCAGCATTTAATGTTATCTCTTTGCTTGGAATGTAGCCGCGAAGGTTAATTAACCATATTAGGACTTCCTATTCTTACATGTGTTATGGCTTTGTCGATCATCTGTCTCTCCCATGAATTCTTCCAGAAACCTCCATATATCTAATATTATAGACTAGAGATTATACCAAATATTTGAGTGACGGCAGGAGGGGTGCAGCCCCCCCCCCCCTATATTATGTGCTTACAGACTGATGAATAAACTAGAATGAATTTGACCGGACAAACGGTTGTTACGTGTTATTTCTGGTAGATTCATTCTCCTGGATCCAGATAAAGACTTAAATCAAACTACCACCGAAGGTCTGTACCAGGGGTACCTAGATAAGATCAGATCTCCTTACAATCTGGGGGCTCAGTCCGGGGTTGAGAAAGTCCTCCCCGGATCCGTATGAGAGATATCTGTTTTATCCTCTGTCTGATCCGAGGGCACTGACAGCGTTTCGATCCAAGTAAGTAGAACCATTTACTTAGAAACTTCGGGAGGTTGCTGTGTCAGGGACACAATTGATAGAATTGGGTAGAAGAGACTCCATTTTGTCTTCTAGAGAATCAATTTTTTTTAAGTCTAAGTGACGGCATTCTATAATTCTTGTTTTTTTTCTACATAACTCCTGTGAATAGACTAGAGACAATTAGCATCTTATAGTCAAGGCTAACGGGATACAAGGAAGGAACATCTTATCTCTTTCTACCACAGATGTGTCCTCGAAACAATGGTTCATTATACCTCAGCTTAAGCAAATGTACCCTTGTATCTAATTATTTGCTGACTACGCAGATTTACTGTTTGCTGTCTTTGATACAATTTAAAGTTTACTGCGCATGCCCCATATACGTGTACAAGAAAGTTTATTTTAAGTAAAGAGACAGTTCTTAGAGACTGCACTCGACCTGGTGACAATTGATGTGTCTGTGTCTTGATTTGAGTGGCAGGTGGTGTGGAAGGAACGTAGGGTGACTGCAGCCCCTTACAAGCCTTCAACGCACTAATTGGGCATCCGCCGACAGAAGACGTCTTGGCCTTTGGGGTCGAACCTAACACAATAGACAAAGGCTCAGGGAGTCATAGGTGATTACGAGAGGTGCTCCGGGAGCCCCATATCCCCTTAGTCAGAGATAAGTGCACTTAAAACTAAAAGAAGCTGTTTGGGGAACAGAAGGTTACAAGCTTGATTTAACTCTTATATATATGTAGTTTGTAATAATAAGAAATTTTAGAAGTGATAAGATCATTTGTGTGAGACGTTGACCGGGTGGTAAGTGTACGGTCAAATCTCACTGTGATTTTTTGGTACTAACATCATTGACTGTGTAAAATTGCATGCGTTGTGGAGAGCTGCAAGACGCCCCACCCCTCTGGCTAGGAGACAATCTGTTGACCCAGAGACCGGTGAACGCAAGTGGCGGCTCAAAACAGCACTAGTCAATAGGGGTTTTGGGAGAGTGAGCAAACATTAAGGCAGGAGTCCGCTGATCAGTTGACAGGAATTGTCGGAGCCTTTGCGGTTCAGTACAGCCAGTCCTGACAGTGATTGTATGATCACACTCCAAAACCAAACATACTAACATGGGAGCAAAAGGCTCTAAAACTAAGTACCCTAAACCAGAGCCAGGGGAAACTTACAAATGTTATGTAGCCCGTGTTAGTCCAACAAACTATTACCTGATCAATCCATGGGTAGACGATTTAGCAGGCTGGACTGAGGTAATGGATGCTGCAGATCCATTCCCTAGAGACAGTGACAATAGTGTGTATCATATGGATATGGTCAAAGGACTATGTCTGGGTGATAAGGCAGCCTGGACGCATTTCGATGCGGACCCTTCCTGGGACATGGATTATATGTGGCTAGAAATAGCCCCCCATTGGTATGATGCAGGTAATAAGAAAAGGAATAAGAACCACAGCTGTCCCAAAGATGATAGGTCCCTTCATGAGAGAGAACGGGAAATAAGTTTGAAAGGGAGAGATCAGAAATTTCCACCACCACCCCTTCACCGTATAACAGACCCCCTCCAGTAGTGCCCCAGTACCCAGTGTTGACTCCAGATGAAGAAGATGCAGTCACAGCAGTCGTAGCTAGGAGAGCTCCCAGCCACAACCTTTAGCAGGAAGGAAGGAGCTGCAGGAAGAGATAAGGACGCTGGTGCTCAAGGAGTTACTAGGGGGGGGGGGGGGGGGTCCTGACCCGCAGTATGTCCGATAAGCAAGAAGTAAGGGAAGAAGTTAAAATGTTTGCCCCTTTTCTAACAGCAGGACAGCATCTTATAAAAAAGCCCATAGATCTAGATCTCCTCAACAAAATCATCAAACATTGTCCAAAGTCCTCTGTGACCCCATTAGGGACAGCTGCATATCTGAAAATGGCTTGTGACGGAAGGAATTCTACACAGGAGGATTTAAGGCTTATTATAGATGGCATAGTAGGCAAATATACAGCATGGAATTGGGAAAATGTAACATCCAGAAATAGAGGGAGACATAGATGCCCCAAATTATGTATGTAACACAGAAGAAGGACGGAAAGAGATACGGAAGGAAATAAAAGAGGAAATGAACCGGATGTTTAAACAGAAATCCTCATTGCCCGCAGCGGCTGCATCCAGACAGAAGACTGCCGAGACTGAAGCGATTTATGGATTGTTGGAAAACCGAGGCAGGATTAGCTGTAAAGGACAACGATAACCTAATCATTTCCACATTTGTGAATAATCTGTCAGATAAACTAATCCTGATAGTAAAACAAAATGTATAAACCTGGACCTCAGATTCCATTGCTGAATTTGAGAAACATCTTTATGAGAAGGAGTCTGCAGGCTGCTTTGACGTCAAGAGAGTAACCCTCCCTACACACGCATACAGCAGTAGAGGAAGGAACAGCAGCAGATCCCACAGTGCAGGGCAGCGCTACAACAGAGAGCAGGGCTCATACATACCTAATGATTGCTGCTACAATTGTGGGGAGAGTGGACATTGGGCTAGACAGTGCCGCGCACCAAAGAAAGCTGCTCAGGGACCAAACACACAGGGACCTAATGTTCAGTCACAACACAATCAAGTGGGTCAGACACTTCAGACACAGGGTTCACAGGGATCCACACAGGGACAGCCCAGATTCCCACTGGACTGGAACCAGCAACAGCCCTACTGAGGGTGCCCGGAGGGACAAAACCCGACTTTCACACAGGTCACAACACATTGGAAAGACACACCCGTAATCCTGTTAAGAGAAGGAGGAAGAAAGGTGGGATTCATGGTAGACAGTGGAGCCACTTCTAGTGTGTTGAACAGTTCAATGTACAAGGGACCATTGAGAAAGTCTGAGCCCTCTATGGGAATAAATGGGGTTTTAACAAAGACCTATTGCACAGAGTCCTTGCCAGTAGAGACCATTGACAGGGAATACATTACAGATCACACCTTCAGCATTATACCTGAGTGTCCCGTGGGGACTATGACACAGGGCTCATTGATTGCACACCATACAAAGCTACCCTAAGGGAAGGCAGTACACCTGTATATCAGAAACAATACTCCCTTTCAAGAGAAAAACTTGATGGACTTAGGCCAGTGATAGAAGAATTCCTAAAAAAAGGAATCCTGGAAGAGGTGATTTCACCCTACAGCACGCCCGTCAATCCAGTGACAAAGGCAGATGGTACTACCCGCTTTGTACAGGATTTGAGGGCAATAAACAACATCATTGTGCCTATTGCTCCTATTGTCCCAGATGTCAATTCACTTCTTTCTGCCATTCCTGCAGACGCTGTCTATTTCAGTGCGATAGATCTGAAGAATTCTTTCTTTTCTATCCCAGATGATAAGGCGACCAGACCACTTTTTGCTTTTTCCTTTGATGGACGTCAACTGACCGGGTGCAGAATGCCCCAGGGATATGCTGATTCACCTGTTGTGTACAGCATAGTCCTCCAAGCCACATTACAACCATGGTACCCCCCCCCAAGGTTCTGTGCTGCTGCAATATGTCGATGATTTGTTGTTATGTAGCATGTCAGCGGAGGCCAGCATTCAGGATGGTTTATCACTGTTACAATGGTTATCAGGATGTGGTCACAAAGTGGCACTTAAGAAAATGCAATGGTGTAAAACGCAGGTGAAATATTTAGGGTTTGTCCTCACGAAGGGAGAAAGGAGAATCAGCACAGAAAGGGTCAAGTCCATTGCGGGCCTGGTCACCCCGCACACCAAGAAAGAAATGCTTTCCTTCCTTGGTATGATAAACTACTGTAGACAATGGATCCCTGATTGCTCCTACTATGACAATGTTCTGAGGCCAGATTTGGTGAAATGGTCTCCTGGAATGTATGATGCATTTGATTATTTGAAATGTTCGTTCATGTCGAGTCCGGGGCTTGGCCTCCCTGACTATAAAATGCCTTTTCACATGTTTGCACGCCAAAATTGTAAAACCATGGCGGGGGTACTGACACAAGAACATGGAGGCAAGTTACGTCCTTGTGTATTTTTCTCAAAGGTGATGCCCTCCTCTGTACAGGGGATGCCGGAATGTCTGCGTTCCCTTGCAGCCTGTGCAATGATGGTAGAACTGACAACTCCTATTACCCTGGGACACTTGACCTTCCTGCACACCACACATGATGTTGTAGGCTTACTCAAAGGTGTACATACACAGCACATGTCAGCACAAAGATTGTCTGGATATGAAATACTGTTGCTCAGCAACCCCTCCCTCCAGATTAAAGGAGTAGTCCAGTGGTGACTCAGTGGTGAACAACGTATCCCCTATCTTAAGGATAGGGGATAAGTTGCAGATCGCGGGGGGTCCGACCGCTGGGGCCCCCTGCGATCTCCTGTACGGAGCCCCGACACGAAGCGGCGGCCAACACGCCCCCTCAATACAACTCTATGGCAGAGCCGAAGCGCTGCCTTCGGCAATCTCCGGCTCTGCCATTGAGATGAGGGGGCGTGTCGGCCGCCGCTTCGTGCGGAGGTCGACACCCGCTATCTGGGCGGAGAGCCGGGGCCCTGTACAGAGAGATCACAGGGGGCCCCAGCGGTCGGACCCCCCGCGATCTCAAACTTATCCCCTATCTTTAGGATAGGGGATAAGTTTTTCACCACTGGACTACCCCTTTAAGTATGGATCCGATGTTGCAGGACCAGCACCCATTTTAAATGCGTTACTAGGGCTAAAGGGAGCTGAAGATGTCCTTCCTGACACACATGATTGCCTACAAGTACTTAACCACGAGACATCTCCCAGAGCGGACCTATCCACTGTCCCCATACCTGATGCACCAGAGGTTTTTGTTGACGGCTTATGCTCCCGTCCCACTGACACCACATTTTGTGCAGCTTATGCTATTGTCATGCTGCCTGACATAGTCCTTGAAATAAGGCCGATTCCCACTCAGTCCGCACAAGCAGCTGAGCTCATTGCACTGACAAGGGCCTGCATACTACACATCAACAAACCTGTCACCATTTACACAGATAGTCGATATGCCCATGGAATAGTGTGGGACCATGGGATGATTTGGCAGAGGAGAGGATTCATTGCAGCAGATGGTAAGAAAATCTCACACGCACAACTGGTCACAGATCTCTTCCATGCAATCAGGTTACCTTCAGACCTAGCTATTGGGCACTACATGGCACACACAAATGGAAAAGACAAGATTTCAAAAGGTAATGCTCTTGCAGATAGTGTGGCAAAGGACACAGCAAAGAGAAACCCACACAGAACAGATCATGACAACTGGGAAATGGCAGTCCTACATCCACCGTCACCTGACATGACACTCGTGATCACAGACCTACAGAAGTATGCAACCGAAACAGAAGAAAAAGATTGGTGCTATCCAAATTTGCAGAAAAATCCAAAAACAGGAGGAAGCCGTGCATACCAAAACACAGCGCATCTGTCTTCATTGCATTTTCATTGGGTAGGACACAACAGCATACAAACCACCCACATGTTGTTGAGCCAAAGTTTCTACAACACTGATGCCAAGCAGTTAGTCACAGACTACATACACAGATGCATCACATGTTTGAGAAACAATCCTAACAACCCATTGATGATTCCTCACATACACCTTGACTACCCCACTACACCATTCACTCACTTGCATGTGGATTACACGCATATACCTAAAACCAAAGGGAAACAGGAATATGCATTAGTGATAGTGGACATGTTCTCCGGATGGCCAGAAGTCTTTCCTACAAAATCAGAAGATGCTAAAACTACAGCCAAAATCCTGACCCAACAGATAGTCCCAAGGTGGGGCCGTCCTCTGGTCATTGAATCAGACCGTGGGCCGGCCTTTACCTCGAAGCTCAACAAGGAGATAGCAAGACTGTTACAGGTGGAGTGGAAATTCCATATTCCATATCGCCCAGAGAGTTCAGGGGTCGTGGAACGGATGGACAGAACAGTGAAAGACAAACTTAGGAAGGCCACTGCTGGAACATTCGAAAAATGGAAACAAATCCTGCCCATAATACTTGCAGAGATCAGAATGACACCTAATAAGAAGCTAGGGTTGTCACCATTTGAAATTCTAATCTTTTCCACAGGAACCAACTCACCCATTCCTGGTAAGAGACCAGGTGATTGTCAAGGCCCTCCAGAAGGGAAAGAAGCCGGGGAGCTTCATCTACGGACCACCCACCGAGGTAGTCGCCATCACCAGAACAGCGGTCCTCACTGAGCAGTCACCCACCTGGATCCACATCACAAGGATCAAGCTGTTAAAGAAAAGAGAGGTACAAACGGGGGCAGACAGCCCTGACCCCCAACTAGGCGAAGAAGGGGTACAAACGGGGGCAGACAGCCCCGACCTCGAAAAAGGCGGAAAAGGGGTACAAATGGGGGCAGACAGCCCTGACCTCGAAAAAGGCGGAAAAGGGGTACAAACGGGGGCAGACAGCCCTGACCTCGAAAAAGGCGGAAAAGGGGTACAAACAGGGGCAGACAGCCCTGACCCCCAACTAGGCGAAGAAGGGGTACAAACAGGGGCAGACAGCCCTGACCCCCAACTAGGCGAAGAAGGGGTACAAACTGGGGCAGACAGCCCTGACCCCCAACTAGGCGAAGAAGGGGTACAAACGGGGGCAGACAGCCCTGACCCCCATCTAAGCGAAGAAGGGGTACAAACGGGGGCAGACAGCCCTGACCCCCAACTAAGCGAAGAAGGGGTACAAACGGGGGCAGACAGCCCTGACCCCCAACTAAGCGAAGAAGGAGGCGGAAAAGGGGTACAAACGGGGGCAGACAGCCCTGACCTCGAAAAAGGCGGAAAAGGGGTACAAACGGGGGCAGACAGCCCTGACCCCCAACTAGGCGAAGAAGGGGTACAAACGGGGGCAGACAGCCCTGACCTCGAAAAAGGCAGTAAAGGGGTACAAACGGGGGCAGACAGGCCTGACCTCGATAAAAAGGCGGAAAAGGGGTACAAACGGGGGCAGACAGCCCTGACCCCCAACTAGGCGAAGAAGGGGTACAAACAGGGGCAGACAGCCCTGACCCCCAACTAGGCGAAGAAGGGGTACAAACTGGGGCAGACAGCCCTGACCCCCAACTAGGGAGTTAATTGACAAGAATGACACCCCAAATCATACTGATAACAATCTCATTGACTTTTCTGACATGTAGTGACACGGAGAGCTATAAACAATATCACAAGCAGCAGAATCCTCTAATACCCCACACCATGGCTTTCAAGAATAAAAGAGCGGTATCTGATCCAACATATGAGGACACTTTGGCAATGGAAACAGGAGTCTCAGATGCCAATCTCTGGGTAGAATGGATGAAATACACAGCAGCTTCCGTCAATAAAAGTAATTGTTATATTTGCGGGACTGCGAACCCTCATTTGGGTACGGTGCCATTCACGCTTCCCTCAAATATAGAAAAATGTTTTTTAAATCTTTAAGAATATTTCTAATAATGACACTGATTGCGGAACCTGAAATACCCTTTGCTAACAGAGACCCCACACTCAGGGGCAGGTATACACATATACCCAGGGAATTACACGTGCTATAGGGGAGAATAGGAAGGTGTCAATAGAAAGAACTTTACAAAGGGATATTGTGCTAGTTATAGCTCTGTAGAAGTGTCACTCACTCAGAACCAAGTTTTTTCAATAGGTGACATTTACTGGATCTGTGGCGATGGTAGAATAAGGTTCAAGCTCGAGGGCAAGTGGAAAGGAGAGTGTGCGCTAGCTAAAGCCATTATGAACATTCACATATTCACAGAAGGGGGAGAACACGTAAACTCTGCCACAAAAAGGATAAAGAGGTCAACACCTGCAGGTAGCGTCCATCCACATGTATACATAGACACAATAGGGGTCCCAAGAGGGGTCCCTGATGAGTTCAAAGCCAGGAATCAAGTAGCTGCGGGCATTGAATCTATCCTTCCTATAATCACTGTGAACAAAATTTGGATTAATTCCATTTACTATAAACAACAAAGGTTTGTAAACTACACGAGGATGCGTTACGAGGTGTTGCAGAGCAGCTCCAAGCTGATTCCATTATGACATTTCAGAACAGAATGGTCTTAGATATGATTCTGGCAGAAAAAGGTGGGGTGTGCGAAGTGCTTGTGGATCCTACATCATGCTGCACCGTCATACCTAACACTGGTCCCAATGGGAAAGTAACTATTGCAATACAAAAGTTAGAGGACCCGTCTAAAAAAGAACTCAGGTATTACAGATCCCTGGGATCAATATTTTGGATGGTTTACTAACTGGAAACATGATTAAGACAATTAGGTATTATCATTCTTGTAATCATTATAGTTATTGCTGCATTTTCTCTATGTGTGATACCATGTATTAGGAGGTTGCTAGGAAAGGGAGTCGCCAATGTCACGGCCACATTTTACCAGACCACGGCCTCATTGCCTAATGAAGATACTACACCCAGTGGATACATGCAATACCGAAAACTCTACAGAAAAAGGAAGGTAAAGAAAGGAAAACCGTATAGTATAGTATAAAATAATATAAGGTTCTAAGAGGGGATTGAAGGGGTTACTGTATTGTATGTATCCATCACACAGTGTCTATATGAGACAAGGCCCCACCTCAGAGGACTATCTCACATACTGAAGGGGTTACTGTATTGTATGTATCCATCACACAGTGTCTATATGAGACCAGGCCCCACCTCAGAGGACTATCTCACATACTGAAGGGGTTACTGTATTGTATGTATCCATCACACAGTGTCTATATGAGACCAGGCCCCACCTCAGAGGACTATCTCACATACTGAAGGGGTTACTGTATTGTATGCATCCATCACACAGTGTCTATATGAGACAAGGCCCCACCTCAGAGGACTATCTCACATACTGAAGGGGTTACTGTATTGTATACATCCATCACACAGTGTATATATGAGTCCAGGCCCCACCTCAGAGGACTATCTCACATACTGAAGGGGTTACTGTATTGTATACATCCATCACACAGTGTATATATGAGACCAGGCCCCACCTCAGAGGACTATCTCACATACTGAAGGGGTTACTGTATTGTATGTATCCATCACACAGTGTCTATATGAGACAAGGCCCCACCTCAGAGGACTATCTCACATACTGAAGGGGTTACTGTATTGTATTTATCACACAGTGTCTATATGAGACCAGGCCCCACCTCAGAGGACTATCTCACATACTGAAGGGGTTACTGTATTGTATACATCCATCACACAGTGTATATATGAGACCAGGCCCCACCTCAGAGGACTATCTCACATACTGAAGGGGTTACTGTATTGTATACATCCATCACACAGTGTATATATGAGACCAGGCCCCACCTCAGAGGACTATCTCACATACTGAAGGGGTTACTGTATTGTATGTATCCATCACACAGTGTCTATATGAGACAAGGCCCCACCTCAGAGGACTATCTCACATACTGAAGGGGTTACTGTATTGTATTTATCACACAGTGTCTATATGAGACCAGGCCCCACCTCAGAGGACTATCTCACATACTGAAGGGGTTACTGTATTGTATGCATCCATCACACAGTGTCTATATGAGACCAGGCCCCACCTCAGAGGACTCTCATATACTGAAGGGGTTACTGTATTGTATGTATCCATCACACAGTGTCTATATGAGACCAGACCCCACCTCAGAGGACTATCTCACATACTGAAGGGGTTACTGTATTGTATCCATCACACAGTGTCTATATGAGACCAGGCCCCACCTCAGAGGACTATCTCACATATTGAAGGGGTTACTGTATTGTATGTATCCATCACACAGTGTCTATATGAGACAAGGCCCCACCTCAGAGGACTATCTCACATACTGAAGAGGTTACTGTATTGTATGTATCCATCACACAGTGTCTATATGAGACCAGGCCCCACCTCAGAGGACTCTCATATACTGAAGGGGTTACTGTATTGTATGTATCCATCACACAGTGTCTATATGAGACCAGGCCCCACCTCAGAGGACTATCTCACATACTGAAGGGGTTACTGTATTGTATGTATCCATCACACAGTGTCTATATAAGACCAGGCCCCACCTCAGAGGACTATCTCACATACTGAAGGGGTTACTGTATTGTATCCATCACACAGTGTCTATATGAGACCAGACCCCACCTCAGAGGACCATCTCACATACTGAAGGGGTTACTGTATTGTATGTATCCATCACACAGTGTCTATATGAGACCAGGCCCCACCTCAGAGGACTATCTCACATACTGAAGGGGTTACTGTATTGTATGTATCCATCACACAGTGTATATATGAGACAAGGCCCCACCTCAGAGGACTATCTCACATACTGAAGGGGTTACTGTATTGTATGCATCCATCACACAGTGTCTATATGAGACAAGGCCCCACCTCAGAGGACTATCTCACATACTGAAGGGGTTACTGTATTGTATGCATCCATCACACAGTGTCTATATGAGACAAGGCCCCACCTCAGAGGACTATCTCACATACTGAAGGGGTTACTGTATTGTATGTATCCATCACACAGTGTCTATATGAGACAAGGCCCCACCTCAGAGGACTATCTCACATACTGAAGAGGTTACTGTATTGTATGTATCCATCACACAGTGTCTATATGAGACCAGGCCCCACCTCAGAGGACTATCTCACATACTGAAGGGGTTACTGTATTGTATGTATCCATCACACAGTGTCTATATGAGACAAGGCCCCACCTCAGAGGACTATCTCACATACTGAAGGGGTTACTGTATTGTATCCATCACACAGTGTCTATATGAGACCAGGCCCCACCTCAGAGGACTATCTCACATACTGAAGAGGTTACTGTATTGTAGGTATCCATCACACAGTGTCTATATGAGACCAGGCCCCACCTCAGAGGACTCTCTCACATACTGAAGAGGTTACTGTATTGTAGGCATCCATCACACATTGTCTATATGAGACCAGGCCCCACCTCAGAGGACTATCTCACATACTGAAGGGGTTACTGTATTGTATGTATCCATCACACCGTGTCTATACGAGACCAGGCCCCACCTCAGAGGACTATCTCACATACTGAAGGGGTTACTGTATTGTATGTATCCATCACACAGTGTCTATATGAGACCAGGCCCAACCTCAGAGGACTATCTCACATACTGAAGGGGTTACTGTATTGTATGTATCCATCACACAGTGTCTATATGAGACCAGGCCCCACCTCAGAGGACTATCTCACATACTGAAGGGGTTACTGTATTGTATGTATCCATCACACAGTGTCTATATGAGACCAGGCCCCACCTCAGAGGACTATCTCACATACTGAAGGGGTTACTGTATTGTATCCATCACACAGTGTCTATATGAGACCAGGCCCCACCTCAGAGGACTATCTCACATACTGAAGAGGTTACTGTATTGTATGTATCCATCACACAGTGTCTATATGAGACCAGGCCCCACCTCAGAGGACTATCTCACATACTGAAGGGGTTACTGTATTGTATACATCCATCACACAGTGTCTATATGAGACCAGGCCCCACCTCAGAGGACTATCTCACATACTGAAGGGGTTACTGTATTGTATACATCCATCACACAGTGTCTATATGAGACCAGGCCCCACCTCAGAGGACTATCTCACATACTGAAGGGGTTACTGTATTGTATGCATCCATCACACAGTGTCTATATGAGACCAGGCCCCACCTCAGAGGACTATCTCACATACTGAAGGGGTTACTGTATTGTATGTATCCATCACACAGTGTCTATATGAGACCAGGCCCCACCTCAGAGGACTATCTCACATACTGAAGGGGTTACTGTATTGTATGTATCCATCACACAGTGTCTATATGAGACCAGGCCCCACCTCAGAGGACTATCTCACATACTGAAGGGGTTACTGTATTGTATTTATCCATCACACAGTGTCTATATGAGACAAGGCCCCACCTCAGAGGACTATCTCACATACTGAAGGGGTTACTGTATTGTATCCATCACACAGTGTCTATATGAGACCAGGCCCCACCTCAGAGGACTATCTCACATACTGAAGGGGTTACTGTATTGTATGTATCCATCACACCGTGTCTATATGAGACCAGGCCCCACCTCAGAGGACTATCTCACATACTGAAGGGGTTACTGTATTGTATGTATCCATCACACAGTGTCTATATGAGACCAGGCCCAACCTCAGAGGACTATCTCACATACTGAAGGGGTTACTGTATTGTATGTATCCATCACACAGTGTCTATATGAGACCAGGCCCCACCTCAGAGGACTATCTCACATACTGAAGGGGTTACTGTATTGTATGTATCCATCACACAGTGTCTATATGAGACCAGGCCCCACCTCAGAGGACTATCTCACATACTGAAGGGGTTACTGTATTGTATCCATCACACAGTGTCTATATGAGACCAGGCCCCACCTCAGAGGACTATCTCACATACTGAAGGGGTTACTGTATTGTATATATCCATCACACAGTGTCTATATGAGACAATGCCCCACCTCAGAGGACTATCTCACATACTGAAGGGGTTACTGTATTGTAGGTATGCATCACACAGTGTCTATATGAGACCAGGCCCCACCTCAGAGGACTCTCTCACATACTGAAGAGGTTACTGTATTGTATGTATCCATCACACAGTGTCTATATGAGACCAGGCCCCACCTCAGAGGACTATCTCACATACTGAAGGGGTTACTGTATTGTATGTATCCATCACACAGTGTCTATATGAGACCAGGCCCCACCTCAGAGGACTCTCTCACATACTGAAGAGGTTACTGTATTGTATGTATCCATCACACAGTGTCTATATGAGACCAGGCCCCACCTCAGAGGACTCTCTCACATACTGAAGGGGTTACTGTATTGTATGTATCCATCACACAGTGTCTATATGAGACCAGGCCCAACCTCAGAGGACTATCTCACATACTGAAGGGGTTACTGTATTGTATGTATCCATCACACAGTGTCTATATGAGACCAGGCCCCACCTCAGAGGACTATCTCACATACTGAAGGGGTTACTGTATTGTATGCATCCATCACACAGTGTCTATATGAGACAAGGCCCCACCTCAGAGGACTATCTCACATACTGAAGGGGTTACTGTATTGTATACATCCATCACACAGTGTATATATGAGTCCAGGCCCCACCTCAGAGGACTATCTCACATACTGAAGGGGTTACTGTATTGTATACATCCATCACACAGTGTATATATGAGACAAGGCCCCACCTCAGAGGACTATCTCACATACTGAAGGGGTTACTGTATGGTATACATCCATCACACAGTGTCTATATGAGACAAGGCCCCACCTCAGAGGACTATCTCACATACTGAAGAGGTTACTGTATTGTATGTATCCATCACACAGTGTCTATATGAGACCAGGCCCCACCTCAGAGGACTCTCATATACTGAAGGGGTTACTGTATTGTATGTATCCATCACACAGTGTCTATATGAGACCAGGCCCCACCTCAGAGGACTATCTCACATACTGAAGGGGTTACTGTATTGTATGTATCCATCACACAGTGTCTATATATGAGACCAGGCCCCACCTCAGAGGACTATCTCACATACTGAAGGGGTTACTGTATTGTATGTATCCATCACACAGTGTCTATATAAGACCAGGCCCCACCTCAGAGGACTATCTCACATACTGAAGGGGTTACTGTATTGTATCCATCACACAGTGTCTATATGAGACCAGACCCCACCTCAGAGGACCATCTCACATACTGAAGGGGTTACTGTATTGTATGTATCCATCACACAGTGTCTATATGAGACCAGGCCCCACCTCAGAGGACTATCTCACATACTGAAGGGGTTACTGTATTGTATGTATCCATCACACAGTGTATATATGAGACAAGGCCCCACCTCAGAGGACTATCTCACATACTGAAGGGGTTACTGTATTGTATGCATCCATCACACAGTGTCTATATGAGACAAGGCCCCACCTCAGAGGACTATCTCACATACTGAAGGGGTTACTGTATTGTATGCATCCATCACACAGTGTCTATATGAGACCAGGCCCCACCTCAGAGGACTATCTCACATACTGAAGAGGTTACTGTATTGTAGGTATCCATCACACAGTGTCTATATGAGACAAGGCCCCACCTCAGAGGACTATCTCACATACTGAAGAGGTTACTGTATTGTAGGCATCCATCACACATTGTCTATATGAGACCAGGCCCCACCTCAGAGGACTATCTCACATACTGAAGGGGTTACTGTATTGTATGTATCCATCACACCGTGTCTATACGAGACCAGGCCCCACCTCAGAGGACTATCTCACATACTGAAGGGGTTACTGTATTGTATGTATCCATCACACAGTGTCTATATGAGACCAGGCCCCACCTCAGAGGACTATCTCACATACTGAAGGGGTTACTGTATTGTATGTATCCATCACACAGTGTCTATATGAGACCAGGCCCCACCTCAGAGGACTATCTCACATACTGAAGGGGTTACTGTATTGTATCCATCACACAGTGTCTATATGAGACCAGGCCCCACCTCAGAGGACTATCTCACATACTGAAGAGGTTACTGTATTGTATGCATCCATCACACAGTGTCTATATGAGACCAGACCCCACCTCAGAGGACTATCTCACATACTGAAGGGGTTACTGTATTGTATGTATCCATCACACAGTGTCTATATGAGACAAGGCCCCACCTCAGAGGACTATCACACATACTGAAGGGGTTACTGTATTGTATGTATCTATCACACAGTGTATATATGAGACCAGGCCCCACCTCAGAGGACTATCACACATACTGAAGGGGTTACTGTATTGTATGTATCCATCACACAGTGTCTATATGAGACAAGGCCCCACCTCAGAGGACTATCTCACATACTGAAGGGGTTACTGTATTGTATGTATCCATCACACAGTGTCTATATGAGACCAGGCCCCACCTCAGAGGACTATCTCACATACTGAAGGGGTTACTGTATTGTATACATCCATCACACAGTGTCTATATGAGACCAGGCCCCACCTCAGAGGACTATCTCACATACTGAAGGGGTTACTGTATTGTATACATCCATCACACAGTGTCTATATGAGACCAGGCCCCACCTCAGAGGACTATCTCACATACTGAAGGGGTTACTGTATTGTATGCATCCATCACACAGTGTCTATATGAGACCAGGCCCCACCTCAGAGGACTATCTCACATACTGAAGGGGTTACTGTATTGTATGCATCCATCACACAGTGTCTATATGAGACAAGGCCCCACCTCAGAGGACTATCTCACATACTGAAGGGGTTACTGTATTGTATGTATCCATCACACAGTGTCTATATGAGACCAGGCCCCACCTCAGAGGACTATCTCACATACTGAAGGGGTTACTGTATTGTATGCATCCATCACACAGTGTCTATATGAGACCAGGCCCCACCTCAGAGGACTATATCACATACTGAAGGGGTTACTGTATTGTATGTATCCATCACACAGTGTCTATATGAGACAAGACCCCACCTCAGAGGACTATCCCACATACTGAAGGGGTTACTGTATTGTATGTATCCATCACACAGTGTCAATATGAGACCAGGCCCCACCTCAGAGGACTATATCACATACTGAAGGGGTTACTGTATTGTATGTATCCATCACACAGTGTCTATATGAGACAAGGCCCCACCTCAGAGGACTATCTCACATACTGAAGGGGTTACTGTATTGTATGTATCCATCACACAGTGTCTATATGAGACCAGGCCCCACCTCAGAGGACTATCTCACATACTGAAGGGGTTACTGTATTGTATTTATCCATCACACAGTGTTTATATGAGACAAGGCCCCACCTCAGAGGACTATCTCACATACTGAAGGGGTTACTGTATTGTATGTATCCATCACACAGTGTCTATATGAGACCAGGCCCCACCTCAGAGGACTATCTCACATACTGAAGGGGTTACTGTATTGTATGCATCCATCACACAGTGTCTATATGAGACCAGGCCCCACCTCAGAGGACTATCTCACATACTGAAGGGGTTACTGTATTGTATACATCCATCACACAGTGTCTATATGAGACCAGGCCCCACCTCAGAGGACTATCTCACATACTGAAGGGGTTACTGTATTGTATGTATCCATCACACCGTGTCTATATGAGACCAGGCCCCACCTCAGAGGACTATCTCACATACTGAAGGGGTTACTGTATTGTATGTATCCATCACACAGTGTCTATATGAGACCAGGCCCAACCTCAGAGGACTATCTCACATACTGAAGGGGTTACTGTATTGTATGTATCCATCACACAGTGTCTATATGAGACCAGGCCCCACCTCAGAGGACTATCTCACATACTGAAGGGGTTACTGTATTGTATGTATCCATCACACAGTGTCTATATGAGACCAGGCCCCACCTCAGAGGACTATCTCACATACTGAAGGGGTTACTGTATTGTATGTATCCATCACACAGTGTCTATATGAGACAATGCCCCACCTCAGAGGACTATCTCACATACTGAAGGGGTTACTGTATTGTAGGTATGCATCACACAGTGTCTATATGAGACCAGGCCCCACCTCAGAGGACTCTCTCACATACTGAAGAGGTTACTGTATTGTATGTATCCATCACACAGTGTCTATATGAGACCAGGCCCCACCTCAGAGGACTATCTCACATACTGAAGGGGTTACTGTATTGTATGTATCCATCACACAGTGTCTATATGAGACCAGGCCCCACCTCAGAGGACTCTCTCACATACTGAAGAGGTTACTGTATTGTATGTATCCATCACACAGTGTCTATATGAGACCAGGCCCCACCTCAGAGGACTATCTCACATACTGAAGGGGTTACTGTATTGTATGTATCCATCACACAGTGTCTATATGAGACCAGGCCCCACCTCAGAGGACTATCTCACATACTGAAGGGGTTACTGTATTGTATCCATCACACAGTGTCTATATGAGACCAGGCCCCACCTCAGAGGACTATCTCACATACTGAAGGGGTTACTGTATTGTATGTATCCATCACACAGTGTCTATATGAGACAAGGCCCCACCTCAGAGGACTCTCTCACATATTGAAGGGGTTACTGTATTGTATGTATCCATCACACAGTGTCTATATGAGACCAGGCCCCACCTCAGAGGACTCTCACATACTGAAGAGGTTACTGTATTGTATATATCCATCACACAGTGTCTATATGAGACCAGGCCCCACCTCAGAGGACTATCTCTAATACTGAAGGGGTTACTGTATTGTATGTATCCATCACACAGTGTTTATATGAGACAAGGCCCCACCTCAGAGGACTATCTCACATACTGAAGGGGTTACTGTATTGTATATATCCATCACACAGTGTCTATATGAGACCAGGCCCCACCTCAGAGGACTATCTCACATACTGAAGGGGTTACTGTATTGTATGTATCCATCACACAGTGTCTATATGAGACCAGGCCCCACCTCAGAGGACTATCTCATATACTGAAGGGGTTACTGTATTGTATGTATCCATCACACAGTGTCTATATGATACAAGGCCCCACCTCAGAGGACTATCTCACATACTGAAGGGGTTACTGTATTGTATCCATCACACAGTGACTATATGAGACAAGGCCCCACCTCAGAGGACTATCTCACATACTGAAGGGGTTACTGTATTGTATGTATCCATCACACAGTGTCTATACGAGACAAGGCCCCACCTCAGAGGACTATCTCACATACTGAAGGGGTTACTGTATTGTATGTATCCATCACACAGTGTCTATATGAGACCAGGCCCCACCTCAGAGGACTATCTCACATACTGAAGGGGTTACTGTATTGTATGTATCCATCACACAGTGTCTATATGAGACCAGGCCCAACCTCAGAGGACTATCTCACATACTGAAGGGGTTACTGTATTGTATGTATCCATCACACAGTGTCTATATGAGACCAGGCCCCACCTCAGAGGACTATCTCACATACTGAAGGGGTTACTGTATTGTATGCATCCATCACACAGTGTCTATATGAGACCAGGCCCCACCTCAGAGGACTATCTCACATACTGAAGGGGTTACTGTATTGTATCCATCACACAGTGTCTATATGAGACCAGGCCCCACCTCAGAGGACTATCTCACATACTGAAGGGGTTACTGTATTGTATGTATCCATCACACAGTGTCTATATGAGACCAGGCCCCACCTCAGAGGACTATCTCACATACTGAAGGGGTTACTGTATTGTATCCATCACACAGTGTCTATATGAGACCAGGCCCCACCTCAGAGGACTATCTCACATACTGAAGGGGTTACTGTATTGTATGTATCCATCATACAGTGTCTATATGAGACAAGGCCCCACCTCAGAGGACTATCTCACATACTGAAGAGGTTACTGTATTGTAGGTATCCATCACACAGTGTCTATATGAGACAAGGCCCCACCTCAGAGGACTATCTCACATACTGAAGGGGTTACTGTATTGTATGTATCCATCACACAGTGTCTATATGAGACCAGGCCCCACCTCAGAGGACTATCTCACATACTGAAGGGGTTACTGTATTGTATGTATCCATCACACAGTGTCTATATGAGACCAGGCCCCACCTCAGAGGACTCTCATATACTGAAGGGGTTACTGTATTGTATGTATCCATCATACAGTGTCTATATGAGACCAGGCCCCACCTCAGAGGACTATCTCACATACTGAAGGGGTTACTGTATTGTATGTATCCATCACACAGTGTCTATATGAGACAAGGCCCCACCTCAGAGGACTATCTCACATACTGAAGGGGTTACTGTATTGTATATATCCATCACACAGTGTCTATATGAGACCAGGCCCCACCTCAGAGGACTATCTCACATACTGAAGGGGTTACTGTATTGTATGTATCCATCACACAGTGTCTATATGAGACCAGGCCCCACCTCAGAGGACTATCTCACATACTGAAGGGGTTACTGTATTGTATATATCCATCACACAGTGCCTATATGAGACCAGACCCCACCTCAGAGGACTATCTCACATACTGAAGGGGTTACTGTATTGTATGTATCCATCACACAGTGTCTATATGAGACCAGGCCCCACCTCAGAGGACTATCTCATATACTGAAGGGGTTACTGTATTGTATGTATCCATCACACAGTGTCTATATGAGACCAGGCCCCACCTCAGAGGACTATCTCATATACTGAAGGGGTTACTGTATTGTATGTATCCATCACACAGTGTCTATATGATACAAGGCCCCACCTCAGAGGACTATCTCACATACTGAAGGGGTTACTGTATTGTATCCATCACACAGTGACTATATGAGACAAGGCCCCACCTCAGAGGACTATCTCACATACTGAAGGGGTTACTGTATTGTATGTATCCATCACACAGTGTCTATACGAGACAAGGCCCCACCTCAGAGGACTATCTCACATACTGAAGGGATTACTGTATTGTATGCATCCATCACACAGTGTCTATATGAGACAAGGCCCCACCTCAGAGGACTATCTCACATACTGAAGGGGTTACTGTATTGTATGTATCCATCACACAGTGTCTATATGAGACAAGGCCCCACCTCAGAGGACTATCTCACATACTGAAGGGGTTACTGTATTGTATGTATCCATCACACAGTGTCTATATGAGACAAGGCCCCACCTCAGAGGACTCTCTCACATATTGAAGGGGTTACTGTATTGTATGTATCCATCACACAGTGTCTATATGAGACCAGGCCCCACCTCAGAGGACTATCTCACATACTGAAGGGGTTACTGTATTGTATGCATCCATCACACAGTGTCTATATGAGACCAGACCCCACCTCAGAGGACCATCTCACATACTGAAGGGGTTACTGTATTGTATGTATCCATCACACAGTGTCTATATGAGACAAGGCCCCACCTCAGAGGACTCTCTCACATATTGAAGGGGTTACTGTATTGTATGTATCCATCACACAGTGTCTATATGAGACCAGGCCCCACCTCAGAGGACTATCTCACATACTGAAGGGGTTACTGTATTGTATGCATCCATCACACAGTGTCTATATGAGACCAGGCCCCACCTCAGAGGACTATCTCACATACTGAAGGGGTTACTGTATTGTATCCATCACACAGTGTCTATATGAGACCAGGCCCCACCTCAGAGGACTATCTCACATACTGAAGGGGTTACTGTATTGTATGTATCCATCATACAGTGTCTATATGAGACAAGGCCCCACCTCAGAGGACTATCTCACATACTGAAGGGGTTACTGTATTGTATGTATCCATCACACAGTGTCTATATGAGACAAGGCCCCACCTCAGAGGACTCTCTCACATATTGAAGGGGTTACTGTATTGTATGTATCCATCACACAGTGTCTATATGAGACCAGGCCCCACCTCAGAGGACTATCTCACATACTGAAGGGGTTACTGTATTGTATGCATCCATCACACAGTGTCTATATGAGACCAGGCCCCACCTCAGAGGACTATCTCACATACTGAAGGGGTTACTGTATTGTATCCATCACACAGTGTCTATATGAGACCAGGCCCCACCTCAGAGGACTATCTCACATACTGAAGGGGTTACTGTATTGTATGTATCCATCATACAGTGTCTATATGAGACAAGGCCCCACCTCAGAGGACTATCTCACATACTGAAGAGGTTACTGTATTGTAGGTATCCATCACACAGTGTCTATATGAGACAAGGCCCCACCTCAGAGGACTATCTCACATACTGAAGGGGTTACTGTATTGTATCCATCACACAGTGTCTATATGAGACCAGGCCCCGCCTCAGAGGACTATCTCACATACTGAAGGGGTTACTGTATTGTATACATCCATCACACAGTGTCTATATGAGACCAGGCCCCACCTCAGAGGACTATCTCACATACTGAAGGGGTTACTGTATTGTATGTATCCATCACACAGTGTCTATATGAGACCAGGCCCCACCTCAGAGGACTATCTCACATACTGAAGAGGTTACTGTATTGTATGTATCCATCACACAGTGTCTATATGAGATCAGGCCCCACCTCAGAGGACTATCTCACATACTGAAGGGGTTACTGTATTGTATGTATCCATCACACAGTGTCTATATGAGACCAGGCCCCACCTCAGAGGACTATCTCACATACTGAAGGGGTTACTGTATTGTATGTATCCATCACACAGTGTCTATATGAGACCAGGCCCCACCTCAGAGGACTCTCATATACTGAAGGGGTTACTGTATTGTATGTATCCATCATACAGTGTCTATATGAGACCAGGCCCCACCTCAGAGGACTATCTCACATACTGAAGGGGTTACTGTATTGTATGTATCCATCACACAGTGTCTATATGAGACCAGGCCCCACCTCAGAGGACTATCTCACATACTGAAGGGGTTACTGTATTGTATGTATCCATCACACAGTGTCTATATGAGACCAGGCCCCACCTCAGAGGACTATCTCACATACTGAAGGGGTTACTGTATTGTATATATCCATCACACAGTGTCTATATGAGACCAGGCCCCACCTCAGAGGACTATCTCACATACTGAAGGGGTTACTGTATTGTATGTATCCATCACACAGTGTCTATATGAGACCAGGCCCCACCTCAGAGGACTCTCATATACTGAAGGGGTTACTGTATTGTATGTATCCATCATACAGTGTCTATATGAGACCAGGCCCCACCTCAGAGGACTATCTCACATACTGAAGGGGTTACTGTATTGTATGTATCCATCACACAGTGTCTATATGAGACCAGGCCCCACCTCAGAGGACTATCTCACATACTGAAGGGGTTACTGTATTGTATGTATCCATCACACAGTGTCTATATGAGACCAGGCCCCACCTCAGAGGACTATCTCACATACTGAAGGGGTTACTGTATTGTATATATCCATCACACAGTGTCTATATGAGACCAGGCCCCACCTCAGAGGACTATCTCACATACTGAAGGGGTTACTGTATTGTATGTATCCATCACACAGTGTCTATATGAGACCAGGCCCCACCTCAGAGGACTATCTCACATACTGAAGGGGTTACTGTATTGTATCCATCACACAGTGTCTATATGAGACCAGGCCCCACCTCAGAGGACTATCTCACATACTGAAGGGGTTACTGTATTGTATCCATCACACAGTGTCTATATGAGACCAGGCCCCACCTCAGAGGACTATCTCACATACTGAAGGGGTTACTGTATTGTAGGTATCCATCACACAGTGTCTATATGAGACAAGGCCCCACCTCAGAGGACTATCTCACATACTGAAGGGGTTACTGTATTGTATGTATCCATCACACAGTGTCTATATGAGACCAGGCCCCACCTCAGAGGACTATCTCACATACTGAAGAGGTTACTGTATTGTAGGTATCCATCACACAGTGTCTATATGAGACCAGGCCCCACCTCAGAGGACTATCTCACATACTGAAGGGGTTACTGTATTGTATCCATCACACGGGGTCTTTATCCTCTCAGCATTTAATGTTATCTCTTTGCTAGGAATGTAGCCCCGAAGGTTAATTAACCATATTAGGACTTCCTATTCTACAAGTGTTATGGCTGCTGCAGTCATCTGTCTCTCCCATGAATTCTTCCAGAAACATTATACCAAATATCTGAGTGACGGCAGGAGGGGTGCAACCCCCCCCCCCCCCCCTATATTATGTGCTTACAGACAGATGAATAAACAAGAATGACTTTGACCGGACAAACGGTTGTTATGTGTTATTTCTGGTAGATTCATTCTCCTGGATCCAGATAAAGACTTAAATCAAGCTACCACCGAAGTTCGGTACCAGGGGTACCTAGATAAGATCAGATCTCCTTACAAGACCCCTCCATTACTGTATAATGTCCCAGCAGTGTCACCTCTCTAATCATCACCAGACCCCTCCATTACTGTATAATGTCCCAGCAGTGTCACCTCTCTAATCATCACCAGACCCCTCCATTACTGTATAATGTCCCAGCAGTGTCACCTCTCTGATCATCACCAGACCCCTCCATTACTGTATAATGTCCAGCAGGGTCACCTCTCCAATCACCAGACCCCTCCATTACTGTATAATGTCCCAGCAGTGTCACCTCTCCAGTCATCACCAGACCCCTCCATTACTGTATAATGTCCCAGCAGTGTCACCTCTCTAATCATCACCAGACCCCTCCATTACTGTATAATGTCCCAGCAGTGTCACCTCTCTAATCATCACCAGACCCCTCCATTACTGTATAATGTCCCAGCAGTGTCACCTCTCTAATCATCACCAGACCCCTCCATTACTGTATATTGTCCCAGCAGAGTCACCTCTCCAGTCATCACCAGACCCCTCCATTACTGTATAATGTCCCAGCAGAGTCACCTCTCCAGTCATCACCAGACCCCTCCATTACTGTATAATGTCCCAGCAGGGTCACCTCTCCAGTTATCACCAGACCTCTCCATTACTGTATAATGTCCCAAGCAGTGTCACCTCTCCATCACCAGACCCCTCCATTACTGTATAATGTCCCAGCAGGGTCACCACTCCAGTCATCACCAGACCCCTCCATTACTGTATAATGTCCCAGCAGTGTCACCTCTCCAGTCATCACCAGACCCCTCCATTACTGTATAATGTCCCAGCAGGGTTACCTCTCCAGTCATGACCAGACCCCTCCATTACTGTATATTGTCCCAGCAGGGTCACCTCTCCAGTCATCACCAGACCCCTCCATTACTGTATAATGTCCCAGCAGGGTCACCTCTCCAGTCATCACCAGACCCCTCCATTATTGTATAATGTCCCAGCAGGGTCACTTCTCTAATCATCACCAGACCCCACCGTTACTGTATAATGTCCCATCAGGGTCACCTCTCCATCACCAGACCCCTC
Organism: Hyla sarda; assembly: GCF_029499605.1. NCBI lineage: Eukaryota > Metazoa > Chordata > Amphibia > Anura > Hylidae > Hyla > Hyla sarda. The sequence goes on along the minus strand of NC_079189.1, from coordinate 668,726 downwards.
CATTACTGTATAATGTCCCAGCAGGGTCACCTCTCCAGTCATCACCAGACCCCTCAATTACTGTATAATGTCCCAGCAGTGTCACCTCTCCAGTCATCACCAGACCCCTCCATTACTGTATAATGTCCCAGCAGTGTCACCTCTCCAGTCATCACCAGACCCCTCCATTACTGTATAATGTCCCAGCAGTGTCACTTCTCTAATCATCACCAGACCCCACCATTACTGTATAATGTCCCAGCAGTGTCACCTCTCCAGTCATCACCAGACCCCTCCATTACTGTATAATGTCCCAGCAGGGTCACCTCTCCAGTCATCACCAGACCCCTCCATTACTGTATAATGTCCCAGCAGTGTCACCTCTCTAGTCAGCAGCTCAGTGATCCTGTGGGTGAGTTCTAGGATCTTCTTCTCATGGATCAGTGAGTGAGGTGGAGGCTCCGTCATGGGGCCCCGGGCCCTGCTCCGTCCTCCTGACTCATGCAGATGGCTGCTGGGGGCCACACTCTCCCCCCATGTCTTCTTCACTATGGTGTAATCCTGTGTATGGAGAGAGACAATGAGGGGACTGACCCCAGTATTCCTCCCTCACTACAAAGAGGAGATTGTGCCCCCTGTATAGAGCTCTAGTGAGCACATCTGGAATACTGGGGTCAGTTCTGGAGACCTCACCTACAAAGAGACATCCAGAACATAGAGCGGCTCCAAAGATGGGGACAACAATGGTGGAAATGTAGATGGGGGGACAACAATGGTGGAAATGTAGATGGGGGGACAACAATGGTGGAAATGTAGATGGGGGGACAACAATGGTGGAAATGTAGATGGGGACCAACAATGGTGGAAATGTAGATGGGGACCAACAATGGTGGAAATGTAGATGGGGACCAACAATGGTGGAAATGTAGATGGGGGGACCAACAATGGTGGAAATGTAGATGGGGGGACCAACAATGGTGGAAATGTAGATGGGGGGACCAACAATGGTGGAAATGTAGATGGGGGGACCAACAATGGTGGAAATGTAGATGGGGGGACCAACAATGGTGGAAATGTAGATGGGGGGACCAACAATGGTGGAAATGTAGATGGGGGGACCAACAATGGTGGAAATGTAGATGGGGGGACCAACAATGGTGGAAATGTAGATGGGGGGACCAACAATGGTGGAAATGTAGATGGGGGGACCAACAATGGTGGAAATGTAGATGGGGGGACAACAATGGTGGAAATGTAGATGGGGGACCAACAATGGAGGAAATGTAGATGGGGGACCAACAATGGAGGAAATGTAGATGGGGGACCAACAATGGTGGAAATGTAGATGGGGGACCAACAATGGTGGAAATGTAGATGGGGGACCAACAATGGTGGAAATGTAGATGGGGGGACCAACAATGGAGGAAATGTAGATGGGGGGACCAACAATGGAGGAAATGTAGATGGGGGGACCAACAATGGTGGAAATGTAGATGGAGGACAACAATGGTGGAAATGTAGATGGAGACAACAATGGTGGAAATGTAGATGGGGGACAACAATGGTGGAAATGTAGATGGGGGACAACAATGGTGGAAATGTAGATGGGGGGACAACAATGGTGGAAATGTAGATGGGGGGACAACAATGGTGGAAATGTAGATGGGGGGACAACAATGGCGGAAATGTAGATGGGGACAACAATGGTAGAAATGTAGATGGGTCACCTCACCTCTCCGGTCAGCAGGTGGAGGATCTCCAAGGTGAAGTGTAATATTCTCTTAGTCATCTCATTCCTGTCCTTGTCCATCCTTGGGGGTCATTCAGGAGAAGAGGAGACAACTGGGTCAGCTGGAGGGGAATGGTCTTGATGGGGCCTATATGAGAGAAGAAGGGGCCATAAAACATACAGGGATCACATCATATGTCACATACACATCCTCACTTATATATATATATATATATTATACAGGGGTCACATTATATATCACATACACATCCTCACATATATATATATATTATACAGGGATCACATCATATGGCACATACACATCCTCACTTATATATATATATATATATATTATACAGGGGTCACATTATATATCACATACACATCCTCACATATATATATATATTATACAGGGATCACATCATATATCACATACACATCCTCACTTATTATAAATATCTTACAGGGATCACATCATATATCACATACACATACACATCCTCACTTATTATATATATCATACAGGGATCACATCATATATCACATACACATCCTCACTTATTATATATCATACAGGGATCACATCATATATCACATACACATCCTCACTTATTATATATATTATACTGAGATCACATCACATATCACATGCACATCCTCACTTATTATATTTGTGGTCGGTGCTCATTCGTATAGCGAGCCTACCTAACTAAACCTCTTACTAAGTTCTTAATCCCTACTCAATCCTGTAACCTATCTATGCAGTTAGAGTTATGCCATATACTGCCGCGTAGGAGTACACCTGAAAAATAGAGGGCATACCCTGATGTATAATGATAGTCATGAAAATTATATTGAGGGAGGGCTGGGTGGGACGTGACGAACCCGCGGAGTCAGAGACAGGTACTGCTAAGGGTTCTTATAGGGAATCCCCGCCCCTCCCACAAATACAGGCTAAATTATTAGCCTTTACACTTGTGGTCGGTGCTCATTCGTATAGCGAGCCTACCTAACTAAACCTCTTACTAAGCTCGTAATCCCTACTCAATCCTGTAACCTATCTATGCAGTTAGAGTTATGCCACATACTGCCGCGTAGGAGTACACCTGAAAAATAGAGGGCAAAACTCATAATGAGAACAAAGCGCTATTAACACACATAACCACGTCACCAGTGACTGAAATGTATCGAGCATTACTGACTATGGAATTGGGGTACAGTGCACGTAAGACTGAACACCCCGATTACCTTACTACATATGCTGGCACACCATGTTGTGACGTCTGCGCAGCTGCCCCAATGCTTAGTGAATGACTGGATATAATGGATGGTTCGCTATAATAGTGTTTGACATTTGTTTCACAAACAACGTAGTAATAAATGCTACCCCCTTGACAATGGCAGCGGCTGATCCCGTTGGATCCTTTATGTGCGGAAGCAAAGCTTGCAACACTCAGGCTGAGCATCGCTCGTGACTTGAGAAAATGCTGTATGATGACAACCTGACTGGACAATGACCTCCTTCTGCTACACAATTTCAATGCGTAACTATCTGTATCCCAACAAACTAATGTAACTACGGTCATGCATCTAAATATGATACCCCTAAACCTTAAGAAACCACGACAACTCAAGAACAGCGTGGCCTCTGACATTTTACTGGGGAATACCTAAACGTCAACTAACCAACTGACTAAGCCAGCTGCCAGGGCTGATGGCTGGAGGGCTTGCGAACCTCCCTCTGCGTGCACTCTTCAGGGCAGATTGATGGCATGGGACGCAAACAATGACGCCGCGTCAAGGCTAAACCACGTAAACTATGCTGGATACCTGACAGATACTTTGTTAGTATTATACTAGATGCAATAAGAGTGGCAAAACCCGATAAATTGCACGCGAGACCTCCTCTGGGTATTTGACGTAAAACATTGTGAACGTTTACCAGTCTGCGTGCTGAAAGATCTCTGTGAGCTGTAGACGTGAAAAAGTCTCAGAGAACAACTCTATGCCCGTATGCACAACTCCATGTGCTACCAATTTGTATACACGTGACTACCTAGTCACCAACCTCAACTTGTGTCAGGTTACCAATGTAACCAACCTGTGGACGTGACCGGCAATGAAACCACTAATGCAGCAAACATGACGATGAGACTCAACCAACATATGGTTACTATCGTCAACCTAAAGCCGAGACAACAAAACCAACCACCCAGAGCCAAGCTAAGTCCCTGTACGCACAACCCAAATGCTAAGTAAACATATGGACGCATAATGACGTTTCCGCCAACCAGAAGTCATGTCAGGTTGCAACTGAATAAACCTGTAGACATGACAGGCCGAACATAAATGAAAGACTCAACCAAATCTGTAACTAATAATATGACCGTCAACCTGAACCAACCAGGTTGTACCCATAATAGACCTATGAACGTGGCAATTAACAATGGAAAATAAAGCTATATCCCTGTGCATAACCCAACAGCTGAATAACATAACGTATAATGACATTGTCGCCAACCTGAAATCGTGTCAGGTTGTATCTGGATTGAGCTGTAGACGTAACTGGTCCAGCCGAATTTAAAACCTCAACCAATGTAATACACAGACAACTACATGGGTGTATGTACGAACTGAGTGCATGCACCGAACAACTTATGAACGTATGGCTAAAATGAACTCTTTGAGTGAACATATGCACTGAACCAACTAAATAAGCAGATACACCGAGCAACTTAACCGCACATATGCACCGTACGACTTGAATAACTGCATTAAGCACTAATATACAATACAACACATGAATTTAACCATACCACCGCCTATGTGTCGTAATGTTGTCGCTCTGAAAGGCGTGTCAGTAACAACAATTATCTAATGTATCCCCCTGCAGACGTGGCAGGTATAATGGGTATACACTGCCTATGTGTCGTGTTATTGATGCACTGAAGACGTGTCAGTAACAACAATTATGCAATGTACCCCCCCTGCAGACATGGCAGATATAATGGGTATACACTGCCTATGTGTCGTGTTATTGATGCACTGAAGACGTGTCAGTAACAACAATTATGCAACGTACCCCCCCCTGCAGACGTGGCAGGTATAATGGGTATATTCTGCCTATGTGTCGTGTTAAAGTTGTTCTGAAGACGTGTCAGTAACTACCCCCCCCCCCCCCGGACATGGCAGGCATAATGGGTATACACCCCCTATGTATTGTGTTATGTTACTCTGAAGACATGTCACTAACAACAACTACGCCATGCATCTCCCTGCAGACGTGGCAGGCATGAAGGGCATAAACCATCTATGGGTCGTGAGGCCGTTACTCTGAAAGCATGTCAGCAATAACTACTGAGTCAAACAACTCACGACCGTATACATAGACAGAACAACTTATCAACACACATGCCCAGTACGACTATATAATTGCATAAAGCGCTGATGTATCATACAACACATGAATTTATACATACGATGTCTGTCCCACTGTACAATAACTAGAAAGCACTGACCCGAAGCGATTTTCCCTTTTTATATACAAACATAAATATATATACACACACATACATGGGGCAGGTATAATAGGTATACCACCACTGTGTCGTAGTGTTGTCGCACTGAAGGCGTGTCAATAACAACAATTGCAATGTATCCCCCTGTAGACGTGGCAGGTATAATGGGTAAACACCACCTATGTGTCGTGAGGCTGTAGCTCTGAACACATGTCAGCAACAACTACTGAGTACCACCCCCTGCTGGCATGGTAGATACGATGCCCCGACCGCAACAGCTGTATAAATACTAAGTGAGGAACACATGTGCCCTAATGCTATGAAACTATATGCACTGCAGATACTACAATGAATCTACAGAAATGCACTGTAAACACTATAACGTGTGAAAACTATAGGAACTGACATTAGCATGAAACCCTGAGCGTATAGACCAAATGAACTATGTGCGTATACACAAGCGAACTATATGAATAAAGCCCACTGCAAATGCTACCATAGCAACAAACACTTATCCACAATATCAAAGTAACAAGCGGATGTAAGATATAACAGCACAAGCGTAAGAACAGTGTAATTAATACTAGCATATGTAAATTACAAGCTTAAGTACAATGAATCTATGCACGTTTGTATGAGAGTGTGCTACAAGTGTATAAATAATAACGTACTAACTCACCTATATAATGTAATCTGAAGTTACGAGCCCATATGCCCTATAAGCTACAACTGAGTTAACCTGGAAGAAATGAGGACAAACTATGTGTGTACGTTCGGGACAACTACATGCACATAGGAAGAGAGCAAACTAAGTGCATATGTACGGAACTATGCCGTATAACAAGCTATGAGCGACTGTACCAATAAACTAGATGAACCTATAATCAAGAAAACTGTATGCGCGTATGCACAACAAGTGCATGCGCGTATGGCCAACAACAACTATATGAACGTCTGCACCGAACAAATCTGATAAACTTTTGCAAAGGACAAACAATATGCATGCATGTAGTAATCATATGACCACGTACTTACGCACAGAACACTCCATGCGCTGTACAAGCATATATGCGGCACCATAAGCGTGTGCCCAGCACTACACTACAAGCTTGAGTACAGCACACACACCACGAGCACATGCACCACACAACTCCCACGAGCCACCAGCGTATGTACAGTGTAACTCCTACAAGTGTATGTACGATATGAATCCTACAAGCGTGTGCAGTATGAAACCTACGAGCGTGTGTACCGTGTAAATACTACCAGCGAGTGTGCAGTATAACCCTCTGAGCGTATGTACAGTATAAAACCCTGCGAGCGTGTGTACAGTATGAACCCTACAAGCATGTGTTCAGTATGACTCCCACGAGCATGTGTACAGTACAATCTTACAAACCCGTGTACACCTGCGAGCGTAAATGCAGTATGAATCCTACGAGCGTGTGTACAGTATAAATCCTGCAAACGTGAGTACAGTATAAATGCTACGAGCCTGTGTTACAGTATAAATGCCACGAACGTGAGTACAGTATAAATGCCATGAACGTTTGTACAGTATAAATGCCACAAGCGTATGTACAGAATAAATGCCACGAGCGTGTGTACAGAATAAATGCCACGAGCGTGTGTACAGTATGAATGCCACGAGCGTGTGTACAGTATGAATGCCACGAGCGTGTGTACAGTATAAATGCCACGAACGTGAGTACAGTATAAATGCTACGAGCCTGTGTTACAGTATAAATGCCACGAACGTGAGTACAGTATAAATGCCACGAACGTGAGTACAGTATAAATGCCACGAGCGTATGTACAGTATAAATGCCACGAGCGTATGTACAGTATAAATGCCACGAGCCTGTGTTACAGTATAAATGCCATGAACGTGAGTACAATATACATGCCACGAACGTGAGTACAGTATAAATGCCACGAACGTGAGTACAGTATAAATGCCACGAGCGTATGTACAGTATAAATGCCACGAGCGTATGTACAGTATAAATGCCACGAGCCTGTGTTACAGTATAAATGCCATGAACGTGAGTACAATATACATGCCACGAACGTGAGTACAGTATAAATGCCACGAGCGTGAGTACAGTATAAATGCCACGAGCGTGTGTACAGTATAAATGCCACGATCCTGTGTTACAGTATAAATGCCACAAGCGTATGTACAGTATAAATGCCACGAGCGTGTGTACAGAATAAATGCCACGAGCGTGTGTACAGTATAAATGCCACGAACGTGAGTACAGTATAAATGCCACGAACGTGAGTACAGTATAAATGCCACAAGCGTGTGTACAGAATAAATGCAACGAGCGTGTGTACAATATAAATGCCACCAGCGTGTGTACAGTATAAATGCCACGAGCGTGTACAATATGAACGCCACAAGTGTGTACAGTATAAATACCACAAACGTCTGTACAGTATAAATGCTACAAGCGTGTACAGTATAAACGCCATGAACAGTATAAATGCCACGAGCGTGTGTACAGTATAAATGCCACGAGCGTGTGTACAGTATAAATGCCACGAGCGTGTGTACAGTATAAATGCCACAAGCATAAGTACAGTATAAATGCCACGAGCGTGTGTACAGTATAAATGCCACGAGCGTGTGTACAGTATAAACGCCATGAACAGTATAAATGCCACGAGCGTGTGTACAGTATAAATGCCACGAGCGTGTGTACAGTATAAATGCCATGAGCGTGTGTACAGTATAAATGCCACGAGCATATGTACAGTATAAATGCCACGAGCATATGTACAGTATAAATGCCATGAGCGTGTGTACAAAATGAATGCTACCAGCGTGCGAATAACGCCCACTGCGACTTAAGATTAACCTAACCTATCTGCACAACCAAATGACAAAGCGAGGACCTTACCACGATGGTGACACTCCTAAACTATTTTGATACCTCACACGTTTTTTTTTTTTTTTTTCGTGACGACATTCACAATGGTCGTAACAAATGCCTGATGGAAAGAAATGCTGGGATCGTGGACCTCCTCACAATGAGGCAACATATATAGGAACCGTTCACGACAACCCATAACTATTGACAAATCAGTGCCTCGTACTAGCGAACTTAAATGCCTCGAATAAAAAATGCAGGGATCAATGCTGAGTAAGTCCCTACTGAACTATGGCACCGCCCATTGATTTATCCACGTGCTAGGTGCCGTGCTGCCCACAATATGAGACAGACCCTGCATATACGATGCACTGCTGAAATGCTGCAGATACCGGCGGCAAGAAACACCAAAAGTATCGTCATACTACTTACAGCTCCCCGGTATAAATGCACATAGAGCTGCAAGACCCGCACGACCTGAGGGAGACCGCGCTACCCTTCACTGTTGCGGTACCGTAACCTGTTACTGCCCATGATCCTCCGCTATCCCCGAGATTAAATGCAGTATGCTGTACCCTGCTGAGTACAGATAGAAGGCCGGGCTGCTCCTTGTTCCCGACCCCCGTCATCTTCCTAACCAAGCCTCGGAGCGCCGTTCCACGAGGCTGCGGGAACCGGGACCAGGACAGCATACTCACCGGCCTCAACGACGCCGCCCACAACATCCGGTCAGCTGACGTGGAACGTGGGATCCCGTGCTGAAACCGGGGTCGGGGCTGACCAAGGGTGCCCTCCGTGCTCCGACTTACCTCCGGAGAGAGGGCTGCAACGGACGCCGCCACCCCGGCCGCTTACCAGTACACTGAAAACCGGAACTCGCGTGTCAGCATATCTCCAGTCACGTGACGAACCCGCGGCGTCAGAGACAGGTACTGCAACGGGTTCTTATAGGGAATCCCCGCCCCTCCCACAAATACAGGCTAAATTATTAGCCTTTACACATATCATAAAGGGATCACATCACATATCACATACACATCCTCACTTATTATATATATCATACAGGGACCATATCATATATCACATATACATCCTCACTTATTATATATATCATACAGGGATCACATCATATATCACATACACATCCTCACTTATTATATATATCATACAGGGGTCACATCATATATCACATACACATCCTCACTTATTATATATTATACAGGGATCACATCATATATCACATACACATCCTCACTTATTATATATATCATACAGGGATCACATCATATATCACATACACATCCTCACTTATTATATATATCATACAGGGATCACATCATATATCACATACACATCCTCACTTATTATATATTATACAGGGATCACATCATATATCACATACACATCCTCACTTATTATATATATCATACAGGGACCATATCATATATCACATATACATCCTCACTTATTATATATATCATACAGGGATCACATCATATATCACATACACATCCTCACTTATTATATATATCATACAGGGATCACATCATATATCACATACACATCCTCACTTATTATATATTATACAGGGATCACATCATATATCACATACACATCCTCACTTATTATATATATCATACAGGGATCACATCATATATCACATACACATCCTCACTTATTATATATATCATACAGGGATCACATCATATATCACATACACATCCTCACTTATTATATATTATACAGGGATCACATCATATATCACATACACATCCTCACTTATTATATATATATATATATATTATACAGGGGTCACATCATATGTCACATACACATCCTCACTTATTATATATATCATACAGGGATCACATCATATATCACATACACATCCTCACTTATTATATATATCATACAGGGGTCACATCATATATCACATACACATCCTCACTTATTATATATATCATACAGGGGTCACATCATATATCACATACACATCCTCACTTATTATATATATATCATACAGGGATCACATCATATATCACATACACATCCTCACTTATTATATATATCATACAGGGGTCACATCATATATCACATACAAATCCTCAATTATTATATATATCATACAGGGATCACATCATATATCACATACACATCCTCACTTATTATATATATATATACAGGGATCACATCATATATCACATACACATCCTCACTTATTATATATATTATACAGGGGTCACATCATATATCACATACACATCCTCACTTATTATATATATATATATATTATACAGGGGTCACATCATATGTCACATACACATCCTCACTTATTATATATATCATACAGGGATCACATCATATATCACATACACATCCTCACTTATTATATATATCATACAGGGGTCACATCATATATCACATACACATCCTCACTTATTATATATATCATACAGGGGTCACATCATATATCACATACACATCCTCACTTATTATATATATATCATACAGGGATCACATCATATATCACATACACATCCTCACTTATTATATATATCATACAGGGGTCACATCATATATCACATACAAATCCTCAATTATTATATATATCATACAGGGGTCACATCATATATCACATACACATCCTCACTTATTATATATATCATACAGGGATCACATCATATATCACATACACATCCTCACTTATTATATATATATATACAGGGATCACATCATATATCACATACACATCCTCACTTATTATATATATCATACAGGGGTCACATCATATATCACATACACAGCCTCACTTATATATATATATATATATCATACAGGGATCACATCATATATCACATACACATCCTCACTTATATATATATCATACAGGGATCACATCATATATCACATACACATCCTCACTTATTATATATATCATACAGGGGTCACATCATATATCACATACACATCCTCACTTATTATATATATCATACAGGGATCATATCATATATCACATACACATCCTCACTTATTATATATATTATACAGGGGTCACATCATATATCACACACATCCTCACTTATTATATATATTATACAGGGGTCACATCATATATCACATACACATCCTCACTTATATATATATATATTATACAGGGATCACATCATATATCACATACACATCCTCACTTATATATATTATACAGGGATCACATCATATATCACATACACATCCTCACTTATATATATATCATACAGGGACAACATCATATATTACATACACATCCTCACTTATTATATATATATCATACAGGGGTCACATCATATATCACATACACATCCTCACTTATTATATATATCATGCAGGGGTCACATCATATATCACATACACATCCTCACTTATTATATATATCATACAGGGATCACATCATATATCACATACACATCCTCACTTATATATATATCATACAGGGATCACATCATATAAGTGAGGATGTGTATGTGATATATGATGTGATCCCTGTATGATATATATAATAAGTGAGGATGTGTATGTGATATATGATGTGACCCCTGCATGATATATATAATAAGTGAGGATGTGTATGTGATATATGATGTGACCCCTGTATGATATATATATAATAAGTGAGGATGTGTATGTGATATATGATGTGACCCCTGTATGATATGTATAATAAGTGAGGATGTGTATGTGATATATGATGTGATCCCTGTATGATATATATAATAAGTGAGGATATGTATGTGATATATGATGTGATCCCTGTATGATATATATAATAAGTGAGGATGTGTATGTGATATATGATGTGATCCCTGTATGATATATATATATATATAATAAGTGAGGATGTGTATGTGATATATGATGTGACCCCTGTATGATATATATAATAAGTGAGGATGTGTATGTGATATATGATGTGACCCCTGTATGATATATATATAAGTGAGGATGTGTATGTGATATATGATGTGATCCCTGTATGATATATATAATAAGTGAGGATGTGTATGTGATATATGATGTGATCCCTGTATGATATATATATAAGTGAGGATGTGCATGTGATATATGATGTGATCCCTGTATGATATATATAATAAGTGAGGATGTGTATGTGATATATGATGTGATCCCTGTATAATATATATAATAAGTGAGGATGTGTATGTGATATATGATGTGACCCCTGTATGATATATATATAATAAGCGAGGATGTGTATGTGATATATGATGTGATCCCTGTATGATATATATATAATAAGTGAGGATGTGTATGTGATATATGATGTGACCCCTGTATGATATATATAATAAGTGAGGATGTGTATGTGATATATGATGTGATCCCTGTATGATATATATAATAAGTGAGGATGTGTATGTGATATATGATGTGATCCCTGTATGATATATATATAAGTGAGGATGTGTATGTGATATATGATGTGATCCCTGTATACTATATATAATAAGTGAGGATGTGTATGTGATATATGATGTGATCCCTGTATGATATAATAAGTGAGGATGTGTATGTTATATATGATGTGATCCCTGTATGATATATATATATATAATAAGTGAGGATTTGTATGTGATATATGATGTGATCCCTGTATGATATATATAATAAGTGAGGATGTGTAGATGACATATGATGTGATCCCTGTATGATATATATAATAAGTGAGGATGTGTAGATGACATATGATGTGATCCCTGTATGATATATATAATAAGTGAGGATGTGTATGTGATTTTTGATGTGACCCCTGTATAATATCTATAATAAGTGAGGAGGTGTATGTGATATATATATATATATATATATCATACAGGGGTCACATCATATGTCACATACACATCCTCACTTAATATATATATTATACAGGGATCACATCATATATCACATACACATCCTCACTTATTATATATCATACAGGGATCACATCATATATCACATACACATCCTCACTTATTATATATATCATACAGGGGTCACATCATATATCACATACACATCCTCACTTATTATATATAATACAGGGGTCACATCATATCACATACACATCCTCAGTTATTATATATATCATACAGGGGTCACATCATATATCACATACACATCCTCACTTATTATATATATCATACAGGGGTCACATCATATGTCACATACACATCCTCACTTATTATATATATCATACAGGGATCACATCATATGTCACATACACATCCTCACTTATGATATATATATCATACAGGGACCACATCATATGTCACATACACTTCCTCACTTATTATATATATTATACAGGGGTCACATCATATATCACATACACATCCTCACTTATTATATATATATATCATACAGGGGTCACATCATATATCACATACACATCCTCACTTATTATATATATCTCATACAGGGATCACATCATATGTCACATACACATCCTCACTTATTATATATATCATACAGGGATCACATCATATATCACATACACATCCTCACTTATTATATATATATATCATACAGGGGTCACATCATATATCACATACACATCCTCACTTATTATATATATATATATATCATACAGGGATCACATCATATATCACATACACATCCTCACTTATTATATATATATATATATATATCATACAGGGGTCACATCATATATCACATACACATCCTCACTTATTATATATATCTCATACAGGGATCACATCATATGTCACATACACATCCTCACTTATTATATATATATCATACAGGGGTCACATCATATATCACATACACATCCTCACTTATTATATATATATATATCATACAGGGATCACATCATATATCACATACACATCCTCACTTATTATATATATATATCATACAGGGGTCACATCATATGTCACATACACATCCTCACTTATTATATATATATCATACAGGGGTAACATCATATATCACATACACATCCTCACTTATTATATATATATATCATACAGGGATCACATCATATATCACATACACATCCTCACTTATTATATATATTATACAGGGATCACATCATATATCACATACACATCCTCACTTATTATATATATCATACAGGGATCACATCATATATCACATACACATCCTCACATATATATATATATCATACAGGGGTCACATCATATGTCACATACACATCCTCACTTATATATATCATACAGGGATCACATCATATATCACATACACATCCTCACTTATTATATATATCATACAGGGGTCACATCATATATCACATACACATCCTCACTTATTATATATATCATACAGGGGTCACATCATATATCACATACACATCCTCACTTATTATATATATCATACAGGGGTCACATCATATATCACATACACATCCTCACTTATTATATATATTATACCGGGATCACATCATATGTCACATACACATCCTCACTTATTATATATATCTCATACAGGGATCACATCATATGTCACATACACATCCTCACTTATTATATATATCATACAGGGATCACATCATATATCACATACACATCCTCACTTATTATATATATCATACAGGGATCACATCATATATCACATACACATCCTCACTTATTATATATCATACAGGGATCACATCATATGTCACATACACATCCTCACTTATTATATATATCATACAGGGGTCACATCATATATCACATACACATCCTCACTTATTATATATATATTATACAGGGATCACATCATATATCACATACACATCCTCACTTATATATATATCATACAGGGATCACATCATATATCACATACACATCCTCACTTATATATATATCATACAGGGGTCACATCATATATCACATACACATCCTCACTTATTATATATATCATACAGGGGTCACATCATATATCACATACACATCCTCACTTATTATATATATTATACCGGGATCACATCATATGTCACATACACATCCTCACTTATTATATATATATCATACAGGGGTCACATCATATATCATATATCACATACACATCCTCACTTATTATATATATTATACCGGGATCACATCATATGTCACATACACATCCTCACTTATTATATATATATTATACAGGGGTCACATCATATATCACATACACATTCTCACTTATTATATATATCATACAGGGATCACATCATATATCACATACACATCCTCACTTATTATATATATCATAGAGGGATCACATCATATATCACATACACATCCTCACTTTATATATATATATCATACAGGGATCACATCATATATCACATACACATCCTGACTTATTATATATATCATACAGGGGTCACATCATATATCACATACACATCCTCACTTATTATATATATCATACAGGGGTCACATCATATATCACATACACATCCTCACTTATTATATATATTATACCGGGATCACATCATATGTCACATACACATCCTCACTTATTATATATATCTCATACAGGGATCACATCATATGTCACATACACATCCTCACTTATTATATATATCATACAGGGATCACATCATATATCACATACACATCCTCACTTATTATATATATCATACAGGGATCACATCATATATCACATACACATCCTCACTTATTATATATCATACAGGGATCACATCATATGTCACATACACATCCTCACTTATTATATATATCATACAGGGGTCACATCATATATCACATACACATCCTCACTTATTATATATATATTATACAGGGATCACATCATATATCACATACACATCCTCACTTATATATATATCATACAGGGATCACATCATATATCACATACACATCCTCACTTATATATATATCATACAGGGGTCACATCATATATCACATACACATCCTCACTTATTATATATATCATACAGGGGTCACATCATATATCACATACACATCCTCACTTATTATATATATTATACCGGGATCACATCATATGTCACATACACATCCTCACTTATTATATATATATCATACAGGGGTCACATCATATATCATATATCACATACACATCCTCACTTATTATATATATTATACCGGGATCACATCATATGTCACATACACATCCTCACTTATTATATATATATTATACAGGGGTCACATCATATATCACATACACATTCTCACTTATTATATATATCATACAGGGATCACATCATATATCACATACACATCCTCACTTATTATATATATCATAGAGGGATCACATCATATATCACATACACATCCTCACTTTATATATATATATCATACAGGGATCACATCATATATCACATACACATCCTGACTTATTATATATATCATACAGGGGTCACATCATATATCACATACACATCCTCACTTATTATATATATCATACAGGGGTCACATCATATATCACATACACATCCTCACTTATTATATATATCATACAGGGATCACATCATATATCACATACACATCCTCACTTATTATATATATCATACAGGGGTCACATCATATATCACATACACATCCTCACTTATTATATATATTATACCGGGATCACATCATATGTCACATACACATCCTCACTTATTATATATATATCATACAGGGGTCACATCATATATCATATATCACATACACATCCTCACTTATTATATATATTATACCGGGATCACATCATATGTCACATACACATCCTCACTTATTATATATATATTATACAGGGATCACATCATATATCACATACACATCCTCACTTATTATATATATCATACAGGGATCACATCATATATCACATACACATCCTCACTTATTATATATATCATACAGGGATCACATCATATATCACATACACATCCTCACTTATTATATATATCATACAGGGATCACATCATATATCACATACACATCCTCACTTATTATATATATCATAGAGGGATCACATCATATATCACATACACATCCTCACTTATATATATATCATACAAGGATCACATCATATGTCACATACACATCCTCACTTATGATATATATCATACAGGGATCACATCATATATCACATACACATCCTCACTTATTATATATATCATACAGGGATCACATCATATATCACATACACATCCTCACTTATTATATATATCATACAGGGGTCACATCATATATCACATACACATCCTCACTTATTATATATATCATACAGGGGTCACATCATATATCACATACACATCCTCACTTATTATATATATCATACAGGGATCACATCATATATCACATACACATCCTCACTTATTATATATATCATACAGGGGTCACATCATATATCACATACACATCCTCACTTATTATATATATCATACAGGGGTCACATCATATATCACATACACATCCTCACTTATATATATATCATACAGGGGTCACATCATATATCACATACACATCCTCACTTATTATATATATTATACAGGGGTCACATCATATATCACATACACATCCTCAATTATACAGGGGTCACATCATATATCACATACACATCCTCACTTATTATATATATATTATACAGGGGTCACATCATATATCACATACACATCCTCACTTATTATATATATTATACAGGGGTCACATCATATATCACATACACATCCTCACTTATTATATATATATCATACAGGGGTCACATCATATATCACATACACATCCTCACTTATTATATATATCATACAGGGGTCACATCATATGTCACATACACATCCTCACATATATATATATCATACAGGGGTCACATCATATGTCACATACACATCCTCACTTATTATATATATATATTATACAGGGATCACATCATATATCACATACACATCCTCACTTATTATATATATATATATTATACAGGGATCACATCATATATCACATACACATCCTCACTTATTATATATATATATTATACAGGGATCACATCATACGTCACATACACATCCTCACTTATTATATATATATATATATATATTATACAGGGATCACATCATATATCACATACACATCCTCACTTATTATATATATATCATACAGGGGTCACATCATATATCACATATACATCCTCACTTATTATATATATCATACAGGGGTCACATCATATATCACATACACATCCTCACTTATTATATATATTATACAGGGGTCACATCATATATCACATACACATCCTCACTTATTATAAATATCATACAGGGATCACATCATATATCACATACACATCCTCACTTATTATAAATATCATACAAGGATCACATCATATATCACATACACATCCTCACTTATTATATATATCATACAGGGATCACATCATATATCACATACGCATCCTCACTTATTATATATATCATACAGGGGTCACATCATATATCACATACACATCCTCACTTATTATATATCATACAGGGATCACATCATATATCACATATACATCCTCACTTATTATATATATCATACAGGGATCACATCATATATCACATACGCATCCTCACTTATTATATATATCATACAGGGGTCACATCATATATCACATACACATCCTCACTTATATATATATATATATCATACAGGGATCACATCATATATCACATACACATCCTCACTTATTATATATATTATACAGGGATCACATCATATATCACATACACATCCTCACTTATTATATATATTATACAGGGGTCACATCATATATCACATACACATCCTCACTTATTATACATATCATACAGGGGTCACATCATATATCACATACACATCCTCACTTATTATATATATCATACAGGGATCACATCATATATCACATACACATCCTCACTTATTATACATATCATACAGGGGTCACATCATATATCACATACACATCCTCACTTATTATATATATAATACAGGGGTCACATCATATATCACATACACATCCTCACTTATATATATCATACAGGGATCACATCATATATCACATACACATCCTCACTTATTATATATATATATCATACAGGGATCACATCATATATCACATACACATCCTCACTTATTATATATATCATACAGGGGTCACATCATATATCACATACACATCCTCACTTATTATATATATTATACAGGGATCACATCATATATCACATACACATCCTCACTTATTATATATATTATACAGGGATCACATCATATATCACATACACATCCTCACTTATGTATATATCATACAGGGATCACATCATATATCACATACACATCCTCACTTATTATATATATCATACAGGGATCACATCATATATCACATACACATCCTCACTTATATATATATCATACAGGGGTCACATCATATGTCACATACACATCCTCACTTATTATATATATATATATCATACAGGGATCACATCATATATCACATACACATCCTCACTTATTATATATATCATACAGGGATCACATCATATATCACATACACATCCTAACTTATTATATATATCATACAGGGATCACATCATATATCACATACATATCCTCACTTATTATATATATCATACAGGGATCACATCATATATCACATACACATCCTCACTTATTATATATATTATACAGGGGTCACATCATATGTCACATACACATCCTCACTTATTATATATATATCATACAGGGGTCACATCATATATAACATACACATCCTCACTTATTATATATATATTATACAGGGATCACATCAAATATCACATACACATCCTCACTTATTATATATATATTATACAGGGATCACATCATATATCACATACACATCCTCACTTATTATATATATATCATACAGGGATCACATCATATATCACATACACATCCTCACTTATTATATATATCATACAGGGGTCACATCATATATCACATACACATCCTCACTTATTATATATATCATACAGGGGTCACATCATATATCACATACACATCCTCACTTATTATATATATTATACAGGGGTCACATCATATATCAGGAGGATTTGCTCCATCACAAGCCGGTCTCGCAGTGTATAGAGGCCCCAATAAACCAAACCCTTCACCTCTGGCCATAAGGCTTCTATAAGGTTCCAGGTGTAATGTCTCTTATCAGTGAAGTTATTAGGGGCCCCTGGAGCCCATATAGGTGATCACCCGGATATCAGCCGAGGAGCCATAAAACCGGTTGGTTCCTACAGGAATACCCGGGATACAGGGGGTGAAGAACCTGATGGGCGCACTCACCACTCACCAATATTCGCACAAAAAGTCGCACGGACCCAGAGAAGAAAAAAGCTTCATAAATGTCCTGATAAATCTCCAATATAACAAAATCCTCATGGAATCTTACCTCACACACTGCACCTCCTCCCAGCTGAGCCCCACCCACTCCTGTCACATGACCATCCTCACAGGTCCTTCACCACTAATCCCATCCTACTGCTGAGCCCCGCCCACTCCTGTCACATGACCATCCTCACAGGTCCTTCACCACTAATACTCTCCTACTGCTTAGCCCCACCCACTCCTGTCACATGACTATCCTCTCAGGTCCTTCACCACTAATCTTCTCATACTGCTGAGCTCCGCCCACTACTGTCACATGACTATCCTCACAGGTCCTCCACCTCTAATCTTCTCCTACTGCTGAGCCCCACCAACTCCTGTCACATGACCATCTTCACAGGTCCTTCACCACTAATCCTCTTCTGCTACTGAGCCCCGCCCACTACTGTCACATGACCAACCTCACAGGTCCTTCACCACTAATCCTCTCCCACTGCTGAGCCCCACCCACTCCTGTCACATGACCATCTTCACAGGTCCTTCACCACTAATCCTCTCCTGCTGCTGAGCCCCGCCCACTCCTGTCACATGACCATCTTCACAGGTCCTTTACCACTAATTCTATCCTACTGCTGAGCCACGCCTACTCCTGTCACATGACCTTCCTCACAGGTCCTTCACCACTAATCCTCTCCTGCTGCTGAGCCCCGCCCACTCCTGTCACATGACCATCTTCACAGGTCCTTTACCACTAATTCTATCCTACTGCTGAGCCACGCCTACTCCTGTCACATGACCTTCCTCACAGGTCCTTCACCACTAATCGTCAAGTGCCCAGATTTATCAAACTGTGTGAGAGAATAAAGAGAGAGATTTTCCCACAGCGACCAATCACAGCTCAGCTAACTAGCTCTGGTAAAGTGAAAGCTGAGCTGTGATTGGTCGCTGTGGGAAAATCTCTCTATTTATTCTCTCACACAGTTTGATAAATATCCCCCAAGGAGATTACATGAGGAGGAGGTTTGTTACAGTGTGTCACCCCAGTAGTAAGGAGATTACATGAGGAGGAGGAGGTTTGTTACAGTGTGTCACCCCAGTAGTAAGGAGATTACATGAGGA
Source organism: Hyla sarda (assembly GCF_029499605.1). Lineage (NCBI taxonomy): Eukaryota > Metazoa > Chordata > Amphibia > Anura > Hylidae > Hyla > Hyla sarda. The sequence goes on along the minus strand of NC_079189.1, from coordinate 647,164 downwards.
GGAGGTTTGTTACAGTGTGTCACCCCAGTAGTAAGGAGATTACATGAGGAGGAGGTTTGTTACAGTGTGTCACCCCAGTAGTAAGGAGATTACATGAGGAGGAGGTTTGTTACAGTGTGTCACCCCAGTAGTAAGGAGATTACACGAGGAGGAGGTTTGTTACAGTGTGTCACCCCAGTAGTAAGGAGATTACATGAGGAGGAGGTTTGTTACAGTGTGTCACCCCAGTAGTAAGAAGATTACATGAGGAGGAGGTTTGTTACAGTGTGTCACCCCAGTAGTAAGGAGATTACATAAGGAGGAGGTTTGTTACAGTGTGTCACCCCAGTAGTAAGGAGATTACATGAGGCGGAGGTTTGTTACAGTGTGTCACCCCAGTAGTAAGAAGATTACATGAGGAGGAGGTTTGTTACAGTGTGTCACCCCAGTAGTAAGGAGATTACATGAGGAGGAGGTTTGTTACAGTGTGTCACCCCAGTAGTAAGAAGATTACATGAGGAGGAGGTTTGTTACAGTGTGTCACCCCAGTAGTAAGGAGATTACATAAGGAGGAGGTTTGTTACAGTGTGTCACCCCAGTAGTAAGGAGATTACATGAGGAGGAGGTTTGTTACAGTGTGTCACCCCAGTAGTAAGGAGATTACATGAGGCGGAGGTTTGTTACAGTGTGTCACCCCAGTAGTAAGAAGATTACATGAGGAGGAGGTTTGTTACAGTGTGTCACCCCAGTAGTAAGGAGATTACATAAGGAGGAGGTTTGTTACAGTGTGTCACCCCGGTAGTAAGGAGATTACATGAGGAGGAGGTTTGTTACAGTGTGTCACCCCAGTAGTAAGGAGATTACATGAGGAGGAGGTTTGTTACAGTGTGTCACCCCAGTAGTAAGGAGATTACATGAGGAGGAGGTTTGTTACAGTGTGTCACCCCAGTAGTAAGGAGATTACATGAGGAGGAGGTTTGTTACAGTGTGTCACCCCAGTAATAAGGAGATTACATGAGGAGGAGGTTTGTTACAGTGTGTCACCCCAGTAGTAAGGAGATTACATGAGGAGGGGGTTTGTTACAGTGTGTCACCCCAGTAGTAAGGATTTTACATGAGGAGGAGGTTTGTTACAGTGTGTCACCTCAGTAGTAAGGAGATTACATGAGGAGGAGGTTTGTTACAGTGTGTCACCCCAGTAGTAAGGAGATTACATGAGGAGGGGGTTTGTTACAGTGTATCACCCCAGTAGTAAGGAGATTACATGAGGAGGAGGTTTGTTACAGTGTGTCACCCCAGTAGTAAGGATTTTACATGAGGAGGAGGTTTGTTACAGTGTGTCACCCCAGTAGTAAGGAGATTACATGAGGAGGGGGTTTGTTACAGTGTATCACCCCAGTAGTAAGGAGATTACATGAGGAGGAGGTTTGTTACAGTGTGTCACCCCCAGTAGTAAGGAGATTACATGAGGAGGAGGTTTGTTACAGTGTGTCACCCCAATAGTAAGGAGATTACATGAGGAGGAGGTTTGTTACAGTGTGTCACCCCAGTAGTAAGGAGATTACATGAGGAGGAGGTTTGTTACAGTGTGTCACCCCAGTAGTAAGGAGATTACATGAGGAGGAGGTTTGTTACAGTGTGTCACCCCAGTAGTAAGGAGATTACATAAGGAGGAGGTTTGTTACAGTGTGTCACCCCAGTAGTAAGGAGATTACATGAGGAGGAGGTTTGTTACAGTGTGTCACCCCGGTAGTAAGGAGATTACATGAGGAGGAGGTTTGTTACAGTGTGTCACCCCAGTAATAAGGAGATTACATGAGGAGGGGGTTTGTTACAGTGTGTCACCCCAGTAGTAAGGAGATTACATAAGGAGGAGGTTTGTTACTGTGTGTCACCCCAGTAGTAAGGAGATTACATGAGGAGGAGGTTTGTTACAGTGTGTCACCCCAGTAGTAAGGAGATTACATGGGGAGGAGGTTTGTTACAGTGTGTCACCCCAGTAGTAAGGAGATTACATGAGGAGGAGGTTTGTTACAGTGTGTCACCCCAGTAGTAAGGAGATTACATGGGGAGGAGGTTTGTTACAGTGTGTCACCCCAGTAGTAAGGAGATTACATGGGGAGGAGGTTTGTTACAGTGTGTCACCCCAGTAGTAAGGAGATTACATGAGGAGGAGGTTTGTTACAGTGTGTCACCCCAGTAGTAAGGAGATTACATGAGGAGGGGGTTTGTTACAGTGTGTCACCCCAGTAGTAAGGAGATTACATGAGGAGGAGGTTTGTTACAGTGTGTCACCCCAGTAGTAAGGAGATTACATGAGGAGGAGGTTTGTTACAGTGTGTCACCCCAGTAGTAAGGAGATTACATGAGGAGGAGGTTTGTTACAGTGTGTCACCCCAGTAGTAAAGAGATTACATGAGGAGGAGGGTTGTTACAGTGTGTCACCCCAGTAGTAAGGAGATTACATGAGGAGGAGGTTTGTTACAGTGTGTCACCCCAGTAGTAAAGAGATTACATGAGGAGGAGGTTTGTTACAGTGTGTCATCCCAGTAGTATAGAGATTACATGAGGAGGAGGTTTGTTACAGTGTGTCACCCCAGTAGTAAAGAGATTACATGAGGAGGAGGTTTGTTACAGTGTGTCATCCCAGTAGTAAGGAGATTATATGAGGAGGAGGTTTGTTACAGTGTGTCACCCCAGTAGTAAGGAGATTACACGAGGAGGAGGTTTGTTACAGTGTGTCACCCCAGTATTAAGGAGATTACATGAGGAGGAGGTTTGTTACAGTGTGTCACCCCAGTAGTAAGGAGATTACACGAGGAGGAGGTTTGTTACAGTGTGTCACCCCAGTAGTAAGGAGATTACACGAGGAGGAGGTTTGTTACAGTGTGTCACCCCAGTATTAAGGAGATTACATGAGGAGGAGGTTTGTTACAGTGTGTCACCCCAGTAGTAAGGAGATTACACGAGGAGGAGGTTTGTTACAGTGTGTCACCCCAGTAGTAAGGAGATTACATGAGGAGGAGGTTTGTTACAGTGTGTTACCCCAGTAGTAAGGAGATTACATGAGGAGGAGGTTTGTTACAGTGTGTCACCCCAGTATTAAGGATAACCCCTCTGTAATCGTCCTTCCTGTAACTAATTATCTTCTCTGGATTCCTGTTATTTCTTTTAGTAACAAACGTAGACATTTTTATTAGGAGAAATAGATTACACAATACGCGAACAGTCCGGGATGTAACCAGAGTTATGACGAAATCAGTAAATAAACATAAGTAAACAGTGAGCAGAATGAGACACAATACAAGAAACAAATATTGTCATAAGAAATAATGTGAAGCTGGTTACAGAGCAGGTTACTATAAGGTAAAGTGAACATCGGGGCAAGAGGAGGACGACGTCCGGGGGAACAAAGACGTTCAAAACCTTCCACCACGTCATCCCTCATGGCATTGACCTTCTCAGAGAGAGTAATAGAATTAAAGGAGTAGTCCAGTGCTGAAAAACGTATCCCCTATCCTAAGAACAATGGATAAGTTTCAGATCGCGGGGGGGGGGGCGACCACTGGGACCTGTACGGGGCCCTGACTCTCCGGCCAGATAGCGTGTGTTGACCGCCACACGAAGCGACGTGCGACACGCCCCCTCAATACAGCGCAATCTCCGACTCTGCCATAGAGTTGTATTGAGGGGGCGTATCAGTCGCCGCTTCGTGCGATTGCCAACACGCCCCCTTCCTGCGGGCTGTCGGGGCCCGGTATGGGAGATCGGACCCCCCGCCATCTGAAACTTTTCCCCTATCCGGGAGCTGTGCAGCTCCTATGGGGATATTCTCCCATCATGCACAGCTCCCGGGACGTGACATCATCATTGAGCAGTTAGGCAGAAAACTTCAGAAGCTAATAACTATTGGAAGGATTAAGATTTTTTAATAGAAGTAATTTACAAATCTGTTTAACTTTCCGGAGCCAGGTGATTGATATATATATATATATATATATATATATATATATATATATATATATATAAAGTTTTTGCCTGGAATACCCCTTTAAGTTCATGTACAATTGTACAAAATGAATGTATCAATCCACAATATAATGCAGCGTATACCAAAAAAAGAAGAATGGCATTTTGAAAAAAAAACGGGGGAGGGGGTGAAAACGGAATTAGGATGGGAAAAATGTGAACATATTGAAAAGTTATTAATAATGAAATAATAATTCTCTGCGCAAATGAAGACCATATGGTCTGTCCATTATTTTGCGTTCAATATCCCCACCTGATGTTCTTATGAATGTTTTCAATGCCATTTACTTGTATAAACTTTGTTTCTCTGTTATGTTCTTGTATAAAATGTAATGAAGCACTTGACCGATTTCTTATGGATAATTTGGTGATATCATTTACCGTATTTTTCGCCCTATAGGACGCACCGGCGTATAAGACGCACCCGATTTATAGGGGCAAAATCTAAAAAAATAAAAAGATTTTGCACCCATTAGTGGTCTTCAATCTGCGGACCGCCAGATGTTGCAAAACTACAACTCCCAGCATGCCCGGACAGCCGTTGGCTGTCCGGGCATGCTGGGAGTTGTAGTTTTGCAACATCTGGAGGTCCGCAGATTGAAGACCACTGCATAGGAGGTAATACTCACGTGACCCCGCCGCTCCGGACCCGTCACCGCTGCCCTGGATGTCGCTCCATCGCTGTCCCCGTCGCTCCGGAACGTCTCTGCTGCCGGCCGGGTATCCTCGCTCTCCGTCGCCGCCATCACGTCGTTACGCACGCCGACGCACGTACGCGACGGCGTGATGACGAGGAAGGAGAGCGCCGGCCATACAGGGGATCCCTGAACGGAGAAGACACTGAGGAGGCAGGTAAGGTCCCCCCCGGTGTCCTGTAAGCACTAACCCGGCTATTCAGTCGGGCTGTTCGGGACGCCGCGGTGAAATCGCTGAACAGCCGGGTTAGTGTCTCTTTCCCTTCAGACGCGGCGGTCAGCTTTGATCGCCGCGTCTGAAGGGTTAATACAGGGTATCACCGCGATCGGTAATATCCTGTATTAGCCGCGGGTCCCGGCCGTTGGTGGCCGCAGGGACCGCCGCGATAGGTGTGTATTTGCCGTATAAGACGCACCGACTTTTTCCCCCCAGTTTTGTGGAAGAAAAAGTGCGTCTTATACGGCGAAAAATCCGGTAGATGTTTCAAGAATCGTGTTTTTAATTTGCGTGTAGTGAAACCTACGTATTTTAAACAGCGTGCTTGACATTCTATAATATAAATGCAGTGAATGATGTTGCAGATTAGTTTTTTTATTTCATATGTTTTAGAATTATCCGCGTTGGTGAATTTTTTTGCACACTTTGACAAATTTGCATGTGCGGCAAATATTTGAGCCGCAATGATAAAAGCCGGTGGTGCGTAAACCAAGTTGATGTCATTTTGGTGTCGGACAAAATTAAACTGGGTGACAGTAAGTCACCCAGTGTGGGTGCTTTTTTGGCTACAATGCGACAGCCCGTCTTGAGAATTTCAGATACACAAGGATCATCTTTTAAAAAATGTAGATTTTTATATACAATGTTAGTGTCAACCCCCTGTCCTGCGCTGCCATTGGTCAGAACTCCGTTCTGACTAATGCCAGGGGATAGGAGGAGATCACAGCTCTGCGATCTCACTCCAATCCTTTAGGCTGATCGGGGCTGTTGCTGACATCTCCGATCAGCCCTATTTTCCGGGTGATCGGGTCACCAGAGACCCGATCAGCCCGGAATTGGAGAAAATCGCATGTCTGAATTGACATGCGATTTTCTAGAATCGCCGACATGGGGGGGTCTCAGGACCCCCCTGTGCGATGTGCCAGGGTGCCTGCTGAATGATTTCAGCAGGCATCCGGCTCCGGTCCCCAACCGGCTAGCGGTGGGGACCGGATTTCCCACAGGCGTATGGATACACCCTCCGTCCTTAAGGACTCGGAATGCAGGGCGTATCCATACGCCCTGTGTCCTGAAGAGGTTAAATTGAGGTGTGTATGTGATGCTCAAGACCGGAGCTGGAGTAAAAGCACCCTCTTGTGGAACAGTGTCCTTCCTAGTAAGTAACTCATTTCTGTTTTTCTTGTATACTTTCTGAAATGCATTTTGTAAGTGTTTGTATTTGTAGCCATGTAGTCGTAATCTGTTTGTTAGTTGGATTGCTTCATTTTCAAATTGTTTTGTGTCAGAACAATTGCGTCTAAGTCTAGTTAATTCTCCTACCGGAATTGCTTTTATTGTGTGAATGGGATGATTAGAGTCTGCCCTCAAAATCGTGTTTCCTGAAAGAGGTTTACGATAAGTGGATGTGATGACGGGGTCTCCGGCGGACCCCCTCAAGCGCGAGTCCATGAATGGCGCACTGTCTGGATGGAGCTCAAAAGGTGAAGGGATTAGAGTTGAGATAGTGAACAAAAAGTGGTACGGGAGAGACGTCCCCCCTCCAAATGAGGAGGAGGTCGTCTATGTATCTCCCGTACCACTTCATGTGATCTGAATACGGGTTGGATACCGCATAGATGTACAACTCTTCCCAGTGCGACATTGTCAGATTCGCGAGAGAGGGGGAATGCCGGGCCCCCATTGAAACTCCACTGATCTGAAGATAAAATTTATTATCAAAAGTGAAAAAATTGTGAGTTATTAGAAACCATGTGACTTTCAGGATGTAATTAATTAAGATGTGATTGTATTCACTGTACTTGCATAGGTGAAATTTGAGGGCATCCATGGCAACTTGCCACGGGAAGCTCGTATACAAGGAAGGGACATCGCATGTGAGCCAATGCCAATTCCATTGCCAAGTGAGATTTTGCAAGTTACCCAGGACATCTTTTGAATCCTGAATGTAACCAGGGACTCTTTTAACTGAAGGTTGTAGCAATTGATCTAACCATGATGACAATCTTTCTGATAAAGATCCTATGCTAGAGACTATGGCTCTTATACCCAATGGATTCAGACCTTTGTGGGTCTTAGGAAGTGCATTCATTATAGGTGTCTTGGGATGTTCAAAAAATAAATAATCAACCTCCTTTTGCTTCAAAATGCCAGAAGTGACTCCTTCTGTGAGTAAGTTTTTCAAATCTTGTTGAAAAGTCTTGGTGGGATCGTTGGTTAAAAAGTGATACGTACAGGTATCAGCTAGTAAATATATAATCTGATCTATTCATAACTGTGACCAGACCCCCCTTGTCTGACATTTTGATAGTGATATCATGGAATGATTGTAACTCTTTGAAGGCAATACGTTCCTTGAAATTTAAATTATGTTTATGACGGGTAAAAATCGAATTTAGATTTGAATTCCACCAAGTCTGGTGCTGGAACTTGTCCATGCCCTCTGTTCTGGATTGCAAAGGATAGAAGTATGGATTTTTGGTGATGAAACTGCTGTTGCGGGATATCGAGGGAGAGGAGTCATCCATCTCCGTCAGATCTCCCAATGCAACCAAGGCTTGTTGTTCCTGAAAATCCATGCCTCTATGTTCATTGTTAACATTTGGTGCAACTTGCATAGAATCTGATTCAGAATTTTAAAAAAATGACGTTTTATAGTGAGAGTACGCACAAATCTATTTATGTCACATAAAGTGCTATAAACATCAATGGTATTTGCAGGAGAAAAATTTAAACCAAGCTCTAGAACTGAAATATGATATTTTGTTAAATTCCTATTGGATAAATTTAGAACTCCGGCAGGTTGAATGTCGGGAGTCTCCCTATCAACAGTCCCAGAGTGTGAAAAACGCTTGGTATGTTTTCGACCTCCTCTTTTCATTTTCTTTTTGGTTTTACATTCGGTTTCTTGGCTTTCCGAAAATAAGAAATTCTCCCTTCAGAGTGTGAAGAGGGATTGTCAGATTCCGAACTGGCTCCCGTGTCTGACTCATGTTCAGATGAACTAAAAGTTACATGCGGTTTCTCTGCGGTTTGTATTTTATGTTGTTGATTTCTTTTTTTAGAATTGATCTTGGGGTGGTGTCCTGTTTCTCCCACCTACCCCATTCATAAACTTGATTGAGTGCATAATCATTAGTGTCCCGTTGGAATTTTATTTTCTTGACCTGCATGATGTACTCTTCCAATTTATTGATGTTATCATTGGTTTTTTGCATTGTACTCTTCCAATTTATTGATGTTATCATTGGTTTTTTGCATTGTACTCTTCCAATTTATTGATGTTATCATTGGTTTTTTGCATTAGTTCATCATAATTGCTTAGGTCCTTGAACTTCAAAGCAACCTGTTGTAATTTTGTGATCACTGGTTCCAATTCTTGTAATTTGATGGTTTCATATTTTAGAATAATGTCCATTAATTTCAAAGAACATGCAGTTAGAGCTTCATTCCATTCATTGATCATTTCTTGGCTGTAAACGGTTGTGGGTATTTTTTTTTAATTCGTAGCCCACGTGGGATCATGCATTTTTCAAAGTAATTTTTAATGGTTTCATGATCCCATCCAATACGTGTCTCCTGGTTTAGTAGCTTTTCCAGCTCATGTAGTAGTACAGTGGTCCCTCAACATACGATGGTAATTCGTTCCAAACGAGCCATCGTTTGTCGAATCCATCGTATGTTGAGGGATTCGTGCAATGTAAAGTATAGGAAGCTGTACTCACCTGTCCCCGCTGCTCCGGACAGCGTCCCGCCGCTCCCGATTGTGTCCCCGCCGCTTCCGATGGTGACCCGGTCCTCTGCTGGGCTCTCCTGGTCTTCTCTGGTCCTCCACTGTCTTCTCCGGTCCTCCGCTGTCTTCTCCGGTCCTCCACTGTCTTCTCCGGTCCTCCGCTGTCTTCCGCAAGGCCTTACTGGGCCTACGTAGCGACGTCATTATGTAGCTGTGTACGCCGTTGGGATGATGGGACGGCGTGCGCAGCTTCGTATTGACGTCACCGGAGAGGGCCGAGAAGACACCGGAAGACCAGCGCTGGACCCGGAGGGCACCCCGGAGCATCGTGGAGGGGTAAGTAATACTTACCGCACCACACGGGGAACATTAAGCTGCTATCCGACAGCAGCTTAAGCATTTTGCGCTGCCGGATAGCACTTAATGCGATGGCCCCGACATAAAAAAGCATCGTATGTTGATGCTGACATCGACATGCGATGGCCTCTGAGAGGCCATCGTATGTCGATTTGTTCATGTGTCGGGGCCATCGTATGTCGGGGGGGGGGTCACTGTACTTTAAAGTCCACCTGTGCATTAGCTCCCAAGTGGGTGAGCTGGACTTTCCATATATTTTTGCATGGACATAACAAGCCCTGTGGAGGATTTTGAGAGACGTCTCCGTAAGGGAGACCGGCCAACTGCCCCGACTACGGGATTCACAACAGGAATGCCATACGGGGAGGGGCAACGTGGTATGAAAATCTGCTTCCCAACGTAACGTAAACAGCAATTAGACCCTTGCGGGTAGGAGATTAAAGGGGTACTCCGCTGCCCCAGCGCTGGGAACATTTTGTTCCGAACGCCTGGAGCAGGCGGCTGGGGTCGTGACGTCACTGCCACGCTCCTTGTGACATCACATCACGCCCCCTCAATGCAAGTCTATGGGAGGGGGCGTGGCATTCGCCACGCCCCCTCCCATAGACTTGCATTGAGGGGGCGTGGTGTGACGTCAGGAGGGGCGTGGCAATGACTTCACGAGCCCCGCTGCCCACTCGAAGCATTCTAAACGAATGTCGGGTACTGCACAGAGATCGCGGGGGACCCAGCAGCAGGACCCCCGCGATCAGACATCTTGCTAAGATGGAGTACCCCTTTAACCCCTTAAGGGCTCAGACCATTTTCACCTTAAGGACGCAGCCAATTTTACTTTTGCGTTTTTGTTTCTCCCTCCTCGCCTTCTAAAATTCATAACTCTTTTATATTTCCATTCCCAGACCCATATGAGGGCTTGTTTTTTGCGTGACCAGTTGTAGTTTGTAGTGACATCACTCATTTCACCCTAAAATGTATAGAGTAAACCAAAAAAAAATTTTTTGTGTAAGGAAATTTAATCATAATCATTATTTTACAAATGTTGGGGGTTTCGTTTTCGCTCTGTACACCTTATCGTAAAAAATACATGTTTTCTGTATTCTCTGGGTCAATACGATTAAAATGATCACCATGGTTACATACATTTCTAGAAGTGTGCTGCTTTCCCAAATTTTTTTTTTACAAAATCAGTATATTCAAAATCGCCCTAATTTGACTACCTCTAACTTTCTTATTTTTCCGTATACAGGGATGTGTGAAGGCTTATTTTTTGCGCCATGATCTGTAGTTTGATTTGTACTTTTGATTGCTTTTAATAAAAATTTTTTGTGGTTTGATGTTTTTTTCTTAACCCCTTAAGGACTGAGCGATTTCACATTTTTGCATTTTCGTTTTTTACTCCTTGCCTTTAAAAAATCATAACCCTTAAAATTTTACACCTAAAAATCTGTATTATGGCTTATTTTTTGCTCCACCAATTCTACTTTACAGTGACAACAGTCATTTTACCGAAAAATCCAAGGCGAAATGGAAAAGTAATTAATTGTGCGACAAACTTGAAGAAAAAATGCCATTTTGTAAATTTTGGGGGCTTCCGTTTCTATGCAGTACATTTTTCGGTAAAAATTACCCCTTCTCTTTATTCTGTAGGTCCATACGATTATAATGATCCCCGAATTATATAGGTGATTTTGTCGTACTTCAGAAAAAAATCATAACTACATGCAGGAAAATTTATTTGTGTTACGCCGAGCGCTCCGGGTCCCCGCTCCTCCCCGGAGCGCTCGCAGCATCCTCGCAATTGCAGCGCCCCGGTCAGACCTGCTGACCGGGTGCGCTGCAATATCTCTCTCAGCCGGGATGCGATTCGCGATGCGGGAGGCGCCCGCTCGCGATGCGCATCACGGCTCCCGTACCTGACTCGTTCCCCGTCTGTCTTGTCCCGGCGCGCGCGGCTCCGCTCCTTAAGGCGCGCGTGCGCCGGGTCTCTGCAATTTAAAGGGCCACTGCGCCACTGATTGGCGCAGCAGGCTTAATCAGTGTGTTCACCTGTGCACTCCCTACTTATACCTCACTTCCCCTGCACTCCCTCGCCGGATCTTGTTGCCGTTGTGCCAGTGAAAGCGTTTCCTTGTGTGTTCCTAGCCTGTGTTCCAGACCTCCTGCCGTTGCCCCTGACTACGATCCTTGCTGCCTGCCCTGACCTTCTGCTACGTCCGACCTTGCTCTTGTCTACTCCCTTGTACCGCGCCTATCTTCAGCAGTCAGAGAGGTTGAAACGTTGCTGGTGGATACTACCTGGTTGCTACCGCCGCTGCAAGACCATCCCGCTTTGCGGCGGGCTCTGGTGAATACCAGTAGCAACTTAGAACCGGTCCACCAACACGGTCCACGCCAATCCCTCTCTGGCACAGAGGATCCACCTCCAGCCAGCCGAATCGTGACAGTAGATCCGGCCATGGATCCCGCTGAAGTCCCGCTGCCAGTTGTCGCCGACCTCACCACGGTGGTCGCCCAGCAGTCGCAACAGATAGCGCAACAAGGCCACCAGCTGTCTCAACTGACCGTGATGCTACAGCAGCTATTACCACAGCTCCAGCAACAATCTCCTCCGCCAGCTCCTGCACCTCCTCCGCAGCGAGTGGCCGCTTCCGGCCTACGATTATCCTTGCCGGATAAATTTGATGGGGACTCTAAGTTTTGCCGTGGCTTTCTTTCGCAATGTTCCCTGCACTTGGAGATGATGTCGGACCAGTTTCCTACTGAAAGGTCTAAGGTGGCTTTCGTAGTCAGCCTTCTGTCTGGGAAAGCTCTGTCATGGGCCACACCGCTCTGGGACCGCAATGACCCTGTCACTGTCTCTGTACACTCCTTCTTCACGGAGATTCGAAGTGTCTTTGAGGAACCTGCCCGAGCCTCTTCTGCTGAGACTGCCCTGCTGAACCTGGTCCAGGGTAATTCTTCTGTTGGCGAGTACGCCATCCAATTCCGTACTCTTGCCTCCGAATTATCCTGGAATAATGAGGCCCTCTGCGCGACCTTTAAAAAAGGCCTATCCAGCAACATTAAAGATGTGCTGGCCGCACGAGAAATTCCTGCTAACCTGCATGAACTTATTCATCTTGCCACCCGCATTGACATGCGTTTTTCCGAAAGGCGTCAGGAGCTCCGCCAGGATATGGACTTTGTTCGCACGAGGCGGTTTCTCTCCCCGGCTCCTCTCTCCTCTGGTCCTCTGCAATCCGTTCCTGTGCCTCCCGCCGTGGAGGCTATGCAAGTTGACCGGTCTCGCTTGACACCTCAAGAGAGGACACGACGCCGCATGGAGAATCTGTGCCTGTACTGTGGCGGTACCGAACACTTCTTGAAGGATTGTCCTATCCGTCCTCCCCGCCTGGAAAGACGTACGCTGACTCCGCACAAAGGTGAGACAGTCCTTGATGTCAACTCTGCTTCTCCACGCCTTACTGTGCCTGTGCGAATATCTTCCTCTACCTTCTCCTTCTCTGCTATGGCCTTCTTGGATTCCGGATCTGCAGGAAATTTTATTTTGGCCTCTCTCATCAACAGGTTCAACATCCCGGTGACCCGTCTCTCCAGACCCCTCTACATCAATTCTGTTAACAATGAAAGATTGGACTGTACCGTGCGTTACCGCACGGAACCTCTCCTAATGTGCATCGGACCTCATCACGAAAAAATTGAATTTTTGGTCCTCTCCAACTGCACTTCTGAAATTCTTCTTGGATTACCGTGGCTTCAACGCCATTCCCCAACCCTTGATTGGTCCACAGGAGAAATCAAGAACTGGGGTACTTCTTGTCACAAGGACTGTCTTAAACCGGTTCCCAGTACTCCCTGCCGTGACCCTGTGGTTCCCCCTGTATCCGGTCTTCCTAAGGCTTATATGGACTATGCTGACGTTTTTTGCAAAAAGCAAGCTTAGACTTTACCTCCTCACAGGCCTTATGACTGTCCTATTGACCTCCTCCCGGGTACTACTCCACCCCGGGGCAGAATCTATCCTCTGTCTGCTCCAGAGACTCTTGCCATGTCAGAGTACATCCAGGAAAATTTAAAAAAGGGGTTTATCCGCAAGTCCTCCTCTCCTGCCGGAGCTGGATTTTTTTTTGTGTCCAAAAAAGATGGCTCCCTACGTCCTTGCATTGATTACCACGGACTTAATAAAATCACGGTAAAAAAACGCTACCCCTTACCTCTTATCTCGGAACTCTTTGATCGCCTACAAGGTGCCCACATCTTTACCAAACTGGACTTAAGAGGGGCTTATAATCTCATCCGCATCAGGGAGGGGGACGAATGGAAGACTGCATTTAACACCAGAGATGGACACTTTGAGTATCTGGTCATGCCCTTTGGCCTGTGCAACGCCCCTGCCGTCTTCCAAGACTTTGTTAATGAAATTTTTCGTGATCTCCTATATTCCTGTGTTGTGGTTTATCTGGACGATATTCTGATTTTTTCTGCCAACTTAGAAGAACACCGCCAGCATGTCCGTATGGTTCTTCAGAGACTTCGGGACAATCAACTTTATGCCAAAATGGAGAAATGTCTCTTTGAATGTCAATCTCTTCCTATCCTAGGATACTTGGTCTCTGGCCAGGGACTACAAATGGACCCAGATAAACTCTCTGCCGTCTTAGATTGGCTACGCCCCTCCGGACTCCGTGCTATCCAACGTTTTTTGGGGTTCGCCAATTATTACAGACAATTTATTCCACACTTTTCCACTATTGTGGCTCCTATCGTGGCTTTAACCAAGAAAAATGCCAATCCCAAGTCCTGGTCTCCCCAAGCGGAAGACGCATTTAAACATCTCAAGTCTGCCTTTTCTTCTTCTCCCGTGCTCTCCAGACCTGACCCATCTAAACCCTTCCTATTGGAGGTAGATGCCTCCTCAGTGGGAGCTGGAGCTGTCCTTCTACAAAAAAATTCTTCCGGGCATGCTGTTACTTGTGGTTTTTTTTCTAGGACCTTCTCTCCGGCGGAGAGAAACTACTCCATCGGGGATCGAGAACTACTGGCCATTAAATTGGCGCTTGAGGAATGGAGGCACCTGCTGGAGGGATCAAAATTTCCAGTTATCATATACACTGATCACAAGAATCTCTCCTATCTCCAGTCTGCCCAACGACTGAACCCTCGCCAGGCCAGGTGGTCGTTGTTCTTTGCCCGTTTTAACTTTGAAATCCATTTTCGCCCTGCTGACAAGAACATTAGGGCCGATGCCCTCTCTCGTTCTTCTGATGCCTCTGAAGTAGAGGTCTCTCCGCAACACATCATTCCTCCTGACTGTCTGATCTCCACTTCTCCAGCTTCCATCAGGCAAACTCCTCCAGGGAAGACCTTCGTTTCTCCACGCCAGCGTCTCGGGATTCTCAAATGGGGACACTCCTCCCACCTCGCAGGCCATGCGGGCATCAAAAAATCCTTGCAACTCATCTCTCGTTTTTATTGGTGGCTGACTCTGGAGACGGATGTTGTTGATTTCGTGCGGGCCTGTACTGTCTGTGCCCGGGATAAGACTCCTCGCCAGAAGCCTGCTGGCCTCCTTCATCCTCTGCCTGTCCCCGAACAGCCTTGGTCACAGATTGGTATGGACTTTATTACAGACTTGCCCTCATCCCGTGGCAACACAGTTGTTTGGGTGGTCGTTGATCGATTTTCCAAGATGGCACATTTTATTCCTCTTCCTGGTCTTCCTTCTGCGCCTCAGTTGGCAAAGCAATTTTTTGTACACATTTTTCGCCTTCACGGTTTGCCCACGCATATAGTCTCGGATAGAGGCGTCCAATTCGTGCCTAAATTCTGGAGGGCCCTCTGTAAACAGCTCAAGATCAAATTAAACTTCTCTTCTTATTATCATCCCCAATCCAATGGGCAAGTAGAAAGAATTAATCAGGTCCTGGGTGACTATTTACGGCATTTTGTTTCCTCCCGCCAGGATGACTGGGCAGATCTTCTACCATGGGCCGAATTCTCATACAACTTCAGAGTCTCCGAATCTTCTGCTAAGTCCCCATTTTTCGTGGTGTACGGCCGTCACCCTCTTCCCCCCCCTCCCTACTCCCTTGCCCTCTGTGGATGAAGTGACTCGTGATCTTTCCACCATATGGAAAGAGACCCAAAATTCTCTTTTACAGGCTTAATCCCGGATGAAAAGGTTTGCCGATAAGAAAAGAAGAATTCCCCCCATTTTTGCTTCCGGAGACAAGGTATGGTTCTCCGCTAAATATGTCCGCTTTCGTGTCCCCAGTTACAAACTGGGACCACGCTATCTTGGTCCTTTCAAAGTCTTGTGCCAGATTAACCCTGTCTCTTACAAACTCCTTCTTCCTCCTTCTCTTCATATTCCCAATGCCTTCCATGTCTCTCTCCTTAAACCACTCATCATTAACCGCTTCTCTCCCAAACTTGTTTCTCCCACTCCTGTTTCCGGTTCTTCTGACGTCTTCTCCGTGAAGGAGATTCTGGCCTCCAAGACGGTCAGAGGAAAAAAATTTTTTGGGGTGGATTGGGAAGGCTGTGGCCCAGAAGAGAGATCCTGGGAACCTGAGGACAACATCCTAGACAAAAGTCTTATCCTCAGGTTCTCAGGCTCCAAGAAGAGGGGGAGACCCAAGGGGGGGGTACTGTTACGCCGAGCGCTCCGGGTCCCCGCTCCTCCCCGGAGCGCTCGCAGCATCCTCGCAATTGCAGCGCCCCGGTCAGACCTGCTGACCGGGTGCGCTGCAATATCTCTCTCAGCCGGGATGCGATTCGCGATGCGGGAGGCGCCCGCTCGCGATGCGCATCCCGGCTCCCGTACCTGACTCGTTCCCCGTCTGTCTTGTCCCGGCGCGTGCGGCCCCGCTCCTTAGGGCGCGCGCGCGCTGGGTCTCTGCAATTTAAAGGGCCACTCCGCCACTGATTGGCGCAGCAGGCTTAATCAGTGTGTTCACCTGTGCACTCCCTACTTATACCTCACTTCCCCTGCACTCCCTCGCCGGATCTTGTTGCCATTGTGCCAGTGAAAGCGTTTCCTTGTGTGTTCCTAGCCTGTGTTCCAGACCTCCTGCCGTTGCCCCTGACTACGATCCTTGCTGCCTGCCCTGACCTTCTGCTACGTCTGACCTTGCTCTTGTCTACTCCCTTGTACCGCGCTTATCTTCAGCAGTCAGAGAGGTTGAGCCGTTGATGGTGGATACGACCTGGTTGCTACCGCCGCTGCAAGACCATCCCGGTTTGCGGCGGGCTCTGGTGAATACCAGTAGCAACTTAGAACCGGTCCACCAACACGGTCCACGCCAATCCCTCTCTGGCACAGAGGATCCACCTCCAGCCAGCCGAATCGTGACAATTTGTTTAAAATTGTCATTTTCTGAGTCCTATAACTTTTTTATTTTTCTGCCTTCAGGGGGCTATGAGGGCTCATTTTTGGCGCCGTGATCTGAAGTTTTTATCGGTACCATTTTTGCTCTGATCAGACTTTTTGATCACTTTTTATTCACTTTTTTGTGGTATAAAAAGTGATAAAAAATGCGCTATTTTGGACTTTGGAATGTTTTTGCGCGTACGCCATTGAACGTGTGGTTTAAAAAGCGGTATATTTTTATAATTAGGACATTTCCGCACGCGGTGATACCACATATGTGTATTTTTATTTACACTGTTTTATTTTGTTAAAAGGAAATGCCGGGTGATTTAAACTATTAATTCAGAAGGGAATACCTGAAAGGGTTAACTTTTTTTTTTACACTTTTTTTTTTGCAAGCAGATAGGTGCCATAGAGACCTATCAGCTTACAATGGCTGATTTCATTCACAGACTGCTGCCTTGCCTTTGCATGGCAACAATCAGTGAAATCGGTAATTGATTGCTCCAGCCTGTAACTCAGTCTGGGAGTAATCAATCGGAGCCCGGACGGTAAGAGACCTTCTTCTCTCCGGGAAGCTGATCGGGGCCTCGCGATTTTATCGCGATGACCCCGATTAGCCCGACTGAGCAGCCGGGAAGCATTTAGTTTCACTTTTGATGCGGCGCTCATCGGAAGGGTTAACAGCGCGTGGCCGAACGATCGCGGCCGCGCGCTATTAGCCGCGGGTCCTGGCTGTGAATAGGCGCCAGGACCATCCCGCGTTATAGACAGGGACTGCACTTAGGACGTTTATGAACGTCCATTTGTGGTAAGGGGTTAAAGGGGTATTCCAGGCCAAAACCTTTTTTTATATATCAACTGGCTCCGGAAAGTTAAACAGATTTGTAAATTATTTCTATTAAAAAATCTTAATCCTTCCAATAGTTATTAGCTTCTGAAGTTGAGTTGTTGTTTTCTGTCTAACTGCTTTCTGATGAGAGCTGTGCAGTTCCTATGGGGATATTTTCCCATCATGCACAGCTCCCGGGACGTGACATCATCATCATTGAGCAGTTATACAGAAAACTTCAGAAGCTAATAACTATTGAAAGGATTAAGATTTTTTAATAGAAGTAATTTACAAATATGTTTAACTTTCCGGAGCCAGTTGATGTGTATAAAAAAAAGGTTTTGCCTGGAATACCCCTTTAATGTTTACGCCGTTCGCCGTAGGGGATCATTACCATTATAGTTCGGACATTTACGCACGCAACGATACCAAATATGCTTATTATTTATTGTTTTTGGTTTTTTTACGCTTTTATGTATTAATATGGGGAAAAAGGGTGATTTAAAACTTTATTGGGGGAGTTGATTTTTCCAATTTTTTAAAACTTTTTTTAACATTTATTTTACACTTTTTTAGTCTCCATAGGGGACTATTTATAGCAAGCATTAGATTGCTAATACTGTTCAGTGGTATGCATAGGGCATAGCACTGATCAGTATTATTGGTGATCTTCTGCTCTGGTCTGCTGGAAGGCAGATCAGTGCAGAAGACCCTGGGAGAGGGACGGAGGCAGGTAAGGGGACCTCCGTCCGCCATCTTGGCTGATCTGATTCCCACGGCAGTGCCGCGGGGATCAGATCAGCCATTATGAGTACCGCACTGCCGCAGATGTTGTGATCTGTATTGATCACGGCACCTGAGGGGTTAATGGGAGACATCAGCGCGATCGCTCATGTCCACCATTACTGGCAGGTCTGCGGCTGCTGACAGCTGCCGGGACCCGCTGCGAATAAAGAGAGCGCATCTCCTGCGCTCGCATCACAGCCGTGCCGTAAATGTACGGCGCTGTGCGCTAAGAGGTGCTGTACAGCGCCGTACATTTACGGCACATGTCCTTAAGGGGTTAAACACTCAAATCTAGAGAGGGAGGAGGTAGGAAGAGAAATAGAGAGTGGAGAAACGAGAATACCTGATTTACATGAAAGCGTTCTGAGGCTGGAGGATCAAAACGAGTCCGAAATTCTTCCGGCGTCAGAAGGCGACCCCCCAACAAGGGAGTCATGGTATCGGGGTAAATTCAGAGAGGTCCGCCAGAGAAAATCAGAGGGGCGAAGACCCGGAGAGAAATAAGGATTATCTAAGAGAGGAGACAGTGGAGAGGAGGGAGAGTGAAAGCGAAAGTGAAAGCGAAAGTGCCACAGGGAGAGGGAATATAAGGTAAGTAGAGCAGAGGAGGGGACTAGAGATGAGCGAACTTACAGTAAATTCGATTCGTCACGAACTTCTCGGCTCGGCAGTTGATGACTTTTCCTGCATAAATTAGTTCAGCTTTCCGGTGATCCTGTGGGCTGGAAAAGGTGGATACAGTCCTACGAGTCTCTTTCCTAGGACTGTATCCACCTTTTCCAGCTCACCGGAGCACCGGAAAGCTGAACTAATTTATGCAGGATAAGTCATCAACTGCCGAGCCGAGAAGTTCATGACGAATCGAATTTACTGTAAATTCGCTCATCTCTAGAGGGGACATAGCGGGAGATAGGCTGTTATTGTAGTAGTCCCACAACACTGCAGGAGTCTGTTCCATGATGGGGGTAGTAGTAGTCCCACAACACTGCAGGAGTCTGTTCCATGATGGGGGTAGTAGTAGTCCCACAACACTGCAGGAGTCTGTTCCATGATGGGAGTAGTAGTCCCACAACACTGCAGGAGTCTGCTCCATGATGGGAGTAGTAGTAGTCCCCCAACACTGCAGGAGTCTGCTCCATGATGGGAGTAGTAGTAGTCCCCCAACACTGCAGGAGTCTGTTCCATGATGGGAGTAGTAGTAATCCCACAACACTGCAGGAGTCTGTTCCATGATGGGAGTAGTAGTAGTCCCACAACACTGCAGGAGTCTGCTCCATGATGGGGGTAGTAGTAGTCCCACAACACTGCAGGAGTCTGTTCCATGATGGGGGTAGTAGTAGTCCCACAACACTGCAGGAGTCTGCTCCATGATGGGAGTAGTAGTAGTCCCACAACACTGCAGGAGTCTGCTCCATGATGGGGGTAGTAGTAGTCCCACAACACTGCAGGAGTCTGTTCCGTGATGGGAGTAGTAGTCCCACAACACTGCAGGAGTCTGTTCCATGATGGGGGTAGTAGTCCCTCTGCTAAAGTCACCTCTTCTGAGCTCAGAAGTAATAACGAATATTATAAACCGGGTGCAGACGGATGACAAAAAGGCTCATCCGTCACCCATAGACTTCAGTGTTATATTTATAATATCCGTCACCCATAGACTTCAGTGTTATATTTATAATATCCGTCACCCATAGACTTCAGTGTTATATTTATAATATCCGTCACCCATAGACTTCAGTGTTATATTTATAATATCCGTCACCCATAGACTTCAGTGTTATATTTATAATATCCGTCACCCATAGACTTCAGTGTTATATTTATAATATCCGTCACCCATAGACTTCAGGGTTATATTTATAATATCCGTCACCCATAGACTTCAGTGTTATATTTATAATATCCGTCACCCATAGACTTCAGTGTTATATTTATACTATCCGTCACCCATAGACTTCAGGGTTATGTTTATAATATCCGTCACCCATAGACTTCAGGGTTATATTTATAATATCCGTCACCCATAGACTTCAGGGTTATATTTATAATATCCGTCACCCATAGACTTCAGGGTTATATTTATAATATCCGTCACCCATAGACTTCAGTGTTATATTTATAATATCCGTCACCCATAGACTTCAGGGTTATATTTATAATATCCGTCACCCATAGACTTCAGTGTTATATTTATAATATCCGTCACCCATAGACTTCAGGGTTATATTTATAATATCCGTCACCCATAGACTTCAGTGTTATATTTATAATATCCGTCACCCATAGACTTCAGTGTTATATTTATAATATCCGTCACCCATAGACTTCAGTGTTATATTTATAATATCCGTCACCCATAGACTTCAGGGTTATATTTATAATATCCGTCACCCATAGACTTCAGTGTTATATTTATAATATCCGTCACCCATAGACTTCAGTGTTATATTTATAATATCCGTCACCCATAGACTTCAGTGTTATATTTATACTATCCGTCACCCATAGACTTCAGGGTTATGTTTATAATATCCGTCACCCATAGACTTCAGGGTTATATTTATAATATCCGTCACCCATGGACTTCAGTGTTATATTTATAATATCCGTCACCCATAGACTTCAGTGTTATATTTATAATATCCGTCACCCATAGACTTCAGGGTTATATTTATAATATCCGTCACCCATAGACTTCAGGGTTATATTTATAATATCCGTCACCCATAGACTTCAGTGTTATATTTATAATATCCGTCACCCATAGACTTCAAGGTTATATTTATAATATCCGTCACCCATAGACTTCAGGGTTATATTTATAATATCCGTCACCCATAGACTTCAGTGTTATATTTATAATATCCGTCACCCATAGACTTCAGTGTTATATTTATAATATCCGTCACCCATAGACTTCAGGGTTACATTTATAATATACGTCACCCATAGACTTCAGGGTTATATTTATAATATCCGTCACCCATAGACTTCAGGGTTATATTTATAATATCCGTCACCCATAGACTTCAGGGTTATATTTATAATATCCGTCACCCATAGACTTCAGGGTTATATTTAAAATATCCGTCACCCATAGACTTCAGTGTTATATTTATAATATCCGTCACCCATAGACTTCAGTGTTATATTTAATATATCCGTCACCCATAGACTTCAGTGTTATATTTATAATATCCGTCACCCATAGACTTCAGTGTTATATTTAGAATATCCGTCACCCATAGACTTCAGTGTTATATTTATAATATCCGTCACCCATAGACTTCAGGGTTATATTTATAATATCCGTCACCCATAGACTTCAGTGTTATATTTAGAATATCCGTCACCCATAGACTTCAATGTTATATTTATATTATCCGTTTCTATTCCGTTATTTTTGACGGGAGATAAAATACTTCATGCACCGTCTTTACCCCGTCAGAAAAAACGGAACAGGAAGCAAACGGGTGATAAAGGATTGTAAACAAAATCCCATAGACATCAATAGGATAATTTTACAGCCGTTTGCAGCCTGTATGAGAAAGTATCAAACATATTGATAACGGGGCAGACGGACGTGTGAACCTCATTCTATACATGAAGGTGGCTTCTCTTATGGATACCAAGATATGATTTGGTTTCATACCATTTCCCACATTCTGAACATGAAAATTGCTTCTCTCCTGTGTGAGTTCTCTGATGTTTAACAAGCTGTGCTTTCGTTATAAAACATTTCACACATTCTGAACATGAATATGGCTTCTCTCCTGTGTGAGTTCTCTGATGTAAAACAAGCTCTCCTTTAGTTTTAAAACATTTCACACATTCTGAACATGAAAACGGCTTTTCTCCTGTGTGAGTTCTCTGATGTGAAACAAGATGTGCTTTAGCAGTAAAGCATTTCCCACATTCTGAACATGAATGTAGGTTCAATGAAAGCGGCTTCTCCCCTGTGTGAGTTCTCTCATGTGTAACAAGATGGAATTTATCTCAAAAACATTTCCCACATTCTAAACATGAAAGTGACTTCTCCCCTGTGTGAGTTCTCTCATGTCTAACAAGCTTACCTTTACTTATGAAACATTTCCCACATTCTGTACATGAATACGGCTTCTCTCCTGTGTGACTTCTCTCATGTATCACAAGAGTTGTTGTAGTTGAGAAACATTTTCCACATTCTGAACATGAAAATGGCTTTTCTCCTGTGTGACTTCTCTCATGTCTAACAAGCCCTTCTTTAGTTGTAAAACATTTCCCACATTCTAAACATGAAAATGGCTTTTCTCCTGTGTGGGTTCTGTGATGTGTAACTAGCTGGAATTTATCTCTAAAACATTTCCCACATTCTGAACATGAATATGGCATATCTCCTGTGTGAATTCTCTCATGTTGAACAAGGCATGATTTAGCTGAGAAACATTTCCCACATTCTGAACATGAATATGGCCTCTCTACTGTGTGAGTTCTCTGATGTTTAACAAGACTTGATTTAGTTGGGAAACATTTTTCACATTCTGAACAAGAATATAGCTTCTCTCTTGCGTGAATTCTCTCATGTTTGATAAGAGCTGATGGACTTTGACAGTGTTGCCCACATTCTGAACACACATACAGCTTCTTTCTTTTGTGACTTTTTTGGTGCATAACAAGAGCTGATCTTTTTGTAAATTGTTTCCCACATTCATCACAACAGAAACCTTTCCCATGTTTCAGATCTGTCCTTGTGGTAACAATGTATGGTTGGTCAGGAGAAGGTTCCTCATGATCAGGTGGATTATTATAGGATAGATCTGGATGGACATTAGGGGTAAGGAGGTCTTCTCCTGAGGAGCGCTCCATGATCTCTCCATCTTCTCCTGAGGAGCGCTCCATGATCTCTCCATCTTCTCCTGAGGAGCGCTCCATGATCTCTCCATCTTCTCCTGAGGAGCGCTCCATGATCCCTCCATCTTCTCCTGAGGAGCGCTCCATGATCTCTCCATCTTCTCTTGAGGAGCGCTCCATGATCTCTCCATCTTGTCCTGAGGAGCGCTCCATGATCTCTCCATCTTCTCCTGAGGAGCGCTCCACGATCTCTCCATCTTCTCCTGAGGAGTGCTCCATGATCTCTCCATCTTCTCCTGAGGAGCGCTCCATGATCTCTCCATCTTCTCCTGAGGAGCGCTCCATGATCTCTCCATCTTCTCCTGAGGAGCGCTCCATGATCTCTCCATCTTCTCCTGAGGAGCGCTCCATGATCTCTCCATCTTCTCCTGAGGAGCGCTCCATGATCTCTCCATCTTCTCCTGAGGAGCGCTCCACGATCTCTCCATCTTCTCCTGAGGAGCGCTCCATCATATCTTCATCTTCATCATTTTCTGTTTAAAAAAATAATTTGAAAGTTTTTATCTTTCTGAGAAGTAGAGAAATTTCTATTGGGCAGGAAACACACGCGCAGTTTTTTTCATGCAGTTTATGGAGTAGACTCCGCCTTGTTTCTGGCCATAAGACCACATTTACATATCAAAAAATATTGGTGAAACAAAATGAAAATTTTTGTCCAAAACCGAAAATTTAGGATTGTGCTTGGCTGAAAACCAAAATTTAAAATGACTTGCCCCTCCTACTTTTTTTGTTAACCCCTTCCCGCAGATGGACCTATATATACATTAGCAAATAGGCGTTCATGCACAATTGGCGGCAGGAGCCGGCTGCCCCGTATTGCTACGCTCTAATCCAGACAGTGTGACCGCAGCATCGATCAGGGAGACAGAGGAAGTAAGCTCCCTCCAATCCTACAATGTGATTGTGGGGTCCCGATGGTAGCCATGGCAACCATAGACCTACAAACCACCTCTGGTTACCCGACTACAGAAACCAATCAGGCTCTGCATCGTAATGTATTATAAGTGTCAAGTCTCCTAATGGGGCAGTAAAAAAAAATAAAAAAAATAAAAAAAAAGGAAAGTAAAATCTAAAATAAATAAATAGTTAAACAATAAATAAATATACACAATCCCCCTTTCCCGCCATTATAAATGATGTTTTTAGCACCAAAAATTTTTGGTATAAATTTTTGGTATAACAGTGTCCTTAAATAATAAAGTATATAAATTGGGTATTTTGGGCCCCCAAGGCATCTGCATCTTGGTAGAAAATATCCTAAATAACAGGAAGACCCCAAATCCACACGGTGCTCTGTCATGTCGGAGGCCGGTGTCCTGGAGATCTAGGGCCACACATGGGATATTTCTAAATACGTCAGAATTAGGGGAATAAATGACATATCGGCCAGAAAAATTTACATTTTTGAATTCCACCTTCACTTTAATTTCCATGAAACACCTAAAGGGTTAATAAACATCCCAAATATCATTTTGATTACGTTGAGGGGTGCAGTGTTTATAATGGGGGGATTTATAGGGGTTCTAACATTCAGGCCCCTCAAATCTACTTTAGGACTGAACAGGTCCCTAAAAAAATATCTGATCTCTGAAATTTAGAAAATTGTCGCCAAACTTCTAATCCCCGAAACATCCTAAAAAAACTAAAAGAACAATTAAGAAATGAGGCGACATAAATAAGACAGATTGTAAATGGGAATTAATAACGAATTTATGGGGCAGGACGATCTTTATTACACGTAGAGAAGCTGGAATTCAGAAAAACATTCTAACTTTTCAAATTTCTTTCAAAATGTTGGACTTTTTCACATAAAATTGCAGAATGTATCAACCAGAACTTATCACTAACATTAACCCCTTAAGGACCCAGCCCATTTTCACCTTAAGGACCAGAGCATTTTTTGCACATCTGACCACTGTCACTTTAAGTATTAACAACTCTGATTCTTTAACTTTTCATTCTGATTCCGAGATTGTTTTTTCGTGACATATTCTACTTTATGTTAGTTGTAAATTTTCGTCAATACTTGTATAATTTCTTGGTGAAAAATTCCAAAATTTTATGAATATTTGAAAATTTTGCATTTTACTTTGAAGCTCTCTGCTTGTAAGGAAAATGGATATTCCAAATAAATTATATATTGATTCACAAATACAATATGTCTATTTTATGTTTCCATCATAAAGTTGAGATGTTTTTAATTTTGGAGACATCAGAGGCTTCAAAGTTCAGCAGCAATTTTTCAATTTTTCACAAAATTTTAAAAATCAGAATTTTTCAGGGACCAGTTCAGTTTTGAAGTGGATTTGAGGGGCCTTCATATGAGAAATACCCCATAAATGACCCCATTATAAAAACTGCACCCCTCAAAGTATCCAAAATGACATTCAGAACTTGTGTTAACCCTTTAGGTGTTTCACAGGAATAGCAGCAAAATGAAGGAGGAAATTCTAAAACTTCATTTTTTTACACTCGCATGTTCTTGTAGACCCAGTTTTTGAATTTTTACTCAAATCCCCCTAAAATTTGTAACCCCATTTCTCTCGAGTAAGGAAATACCTTATATGTGGATGTAAAGTGTTCGGCGGGCGCACTAGAGGGCTCAGAAGGGAAGGAGAGACAATGGGATTTTGAAGAGTGAGTTTTTCTGAAATGGTTTTTGGGGGGCATGTCGCATTTAGGAAGCCCCTATGGTGCCAGAACAGCAAAAAAAAAACACATGGCATACTATTTGGGAAACAGCACCCCTCAAGGAACATAACAAGGGGTACAGTGACAGGTGTTTGACGACTTTTCGTTACAGTTGGATGTGTAAATGAATCATTTTTTCTTTTCACTAAAATGCAGTTTTTTCCCCAAATTTTACATTTTTAAAAGAGGTAATAGGAGAAATTGCCCCCCAAAGTTTGTAACCCCATCTCTCTATGGAAATACTGCATATGTGGATGTAAAGTGCTCTGCGGGCGCACTACAATGCTCAGAAGAGAAGGAGTCACATTTGGCTTTTGTAAAACAAATTTTGCTGAAATGGTTTTTGGGGGCAGGCAGCATCCAGCGTGTGCAGCAGCAGGAGGTAAGGCTGGCCTCATGCTGTTGCTTAGCAACATCTTCCAGCATGCACAAAAAGGGCATGCTGGGACTTGTAGTCATGCAACAGCTGGAGGCACACTACTGCAACTCCCAGCATGCCCTTTGGTAGTTTGTGCATTCTGGGGGTTGTAGTTATGCAATTGCTGGAGACACACTTTTTCATAGAAAAAATGTACCTCCAGCTGTTGCATAACTACAACTCCCAGCATGCACAAACTACAAAAGGGCATGCTGGGAGTTGTAGTTGTGCCTCCTGCTGTTGCATAATAACTCCCAGCATGCCCTTTTTGTGCATGCTGGGAGTTGTTGCTAAGCAACAGCATGAGGCCAGCCTTACCTCCTGCTGCTGCACACGCGGGATCCTGCCTGCCGCCGCCACCTCTGCTCCGGAGGCCACGATTCCGCCGCCGATGCCGGGGATTGGGGGCCCCACTTCTGGTACATACTCCCAGCACCCGCTCTCACCTTCCGGAGTAAGGGCGGAACAGGTCCTGTTAGGGACACCCCCACAGCAGGCATCCTGATTCGTCAACCGGTAAACAGTGCCACCTCACTCCTGCTGCTAATGGGTGATAGATGCCGTGTTGGATGGCACCTATCACCCTTTTTTCCGGGTCACCGGGGAACCGATTGACCCCAAATCGCTGCAAATTGGTGGTCTGAATTGATGTGCAATTTGCGGCGACATGAAGGGGTCTTAGGGCCGGAATTCCCACGGGTCCTTAACGGGTTAAGTACAATATGTCTTTATATATGTCTCTTCTTACCTTGTGATGTGAGGGGCCGGTGATCCTCCATCATGACTATGTCCTGGTACAGATCCTTGTGTCCTTCTACATACTCCCACTCCTCCATGGAGAAATAGACCGCCACATCCTGACACCTTATAGGAACCTGACACACAATGATACCGTCATCACCAGACCCCTCCATTACTGTATAATGTCCCAGCAGTGTCACCTCTCTAATCATCACCAGACCCCTCCATTACTGTATAATGTCCCAGCAGTGTCACCTCTCTAATCATCACCAGACCCCTCCATTACTGTATAATGTCCCAGCAGTGTCACCTCTCCAGTCATCACCAGATCCCTCCAATACAGTATAATGTCCCAGCAGGGTCACCTCTCCAGTCATCACCAGACCCCTCCATTACTGTATAATGTCCCAGCAGGGTCACCTCTCCAGTCATCACCAGACCCCTCCATTATTGTATAATGTCCCAGCAGTGTCACCTCTCTAATCATCACCAGACCCCTCCATTACTGTATAGTGTCCCAGCAGTGTCACCTCTCTAATCATCACCAGACCCCTCCATTACTATATAATGTCCCAGCTGTGTCACCTCTCCAGTCACAGTCATCACCAGACCCCTCCATTACTGTATAATGTCCCAGCTGTGTCACCTCTCCAGTCATCACCAGACCCCTCCATTACTGTATAATGTCCCAGCAGTGTCACCTATCTAATCATTACCAGACTCCTCCATTACTGTATAATGTCCCAACAGTGTCACCTCTCCAGTCATCACCAGACCCCTCCATTACTGTATAATGTCCCAGCAGTGTCACCTCTCCAGTCATCACCAGACCCCTCCATTACTGTATAATGTCCCAGCAGTGTCACCTCTCTAATCCTCACCATACCCCTCCATTACTGTATAATGTCCCAGCAGTGTCACCTCTCCAGTCATCACCAGAACCCTCCATTAGTGTATAATGTCCCAACAGTGTCACCTCTCCAGTAATCACCAGACCCCTCCATTACTGTATAATGTCCCAGCAGTGTCACCTCTCCAGTCATCACCAGACCCCTCCATTACTGTATAATGTCCCAGCAGTGTCACCTCTCCAGTCATCACCAGACCCCTCCATTACTGTATAATGTCCCAGCAGTGTCACCTCTCTAATCATCATCAGACCCCTCCATTACTGTATAATGTCCCAGCAGTGTCACCTCTCTAATCATCACCAGACCCCTCCATTACCGTATAATGTCCCAGCAGTGTCACCTCTCTAGTCAACAGCTCAGTGATCCTGTAAGTAAGTTCTAAGATCTTCTTCCCATGTATTGGTGAGTGACGTGGAGGCTCCATGATGGGGCCCCGGGCCCTGCTCCATCCTCCTGACTCATGGGGGGTCACACTCTCTCCAGTTGACTTCTTCATTATTGTATAATCCTGTATATGCGGAGACACTGATCACTACATATATTCTAAGGATTCTTCACATTCTCAGTATTTACTTGTTTTATTAATGGAGAAAAAATTGATGTCATGTGACCTCTCACCTCTCCAGATATCAAGTAGATTATTTCCAATGTGAGGACAAATATCTCTGCAGCCGTCTGTTCTCTGTCCTCATCCATCTCCGGGGGGTCATTCTCCATCATGTCCTGGTACAGATCCTTGTGTCCTTCTACATACTCCCACTCCTCCATGGAGAAATAGACCGCCACATCCTGACACCTTATGGGAACCTGACAAACAATGATACCGTCATCACCAGACCCCTCCATTACTGTATAATGTCCCAGCAGTGTCACCTCTCTAATCAACAGACCCCTCCATTACTGTATAATGTCCCAGCAGTGTCACCTCTCTAATCATCACCAGACCCCTCCATTACTGTATAATGTCCCAGCAGTGTCACCTCTCCAGTCATCACCAGACCCCTCCATTACTGTATAATGTCCCAGCAGTGTCATCTCTCTAATCATCACCAGACCGCTCCATTACTTTATAATGTCCCAGCAGTGTCACCTCTCTAATCATCACCAGACCCCTCCATTACTGTATAATATCCCAGCAGTGTCACCTCTCCAGTCATCACAAGACCCCTCCATTACTGTATAATGTCCCAGCAGTGTCACCTCTCCAGTCATCACCAGACTCCTCCGTTACTGTATAATGTCCCAGCAGTGTCAACTCTCCAGTCATCACCAGACCCCTCCATTACTGTATAAATTCCCAGCAGGGTCACCTCTCCAGTCATCACCAGACACCTCCATTACTGTATAATGTCCCAGCAGTGTCACCTCTCCAGTCATCACCAGACCCCTCCATTACTGTATAATGTCCCAGCAGTGTCACCTCTCCAGTCATCACCAGACCCCTCCATTACTGTATAATGTCCCAGCAGTGTCACCTCTCTAATCATCACCAGACCCCTCCATTACTGTATAATGTCTCAGCAGTGTCACCTCTCCAGTCATCACCAGACCCCTCCATTACTGTATAATGTCCCAGCAGTGTCACCTCTCCAGTCATCACCAGACCCCTCCATTACTGTATAATGTCCCAGCAGTGTCACCTCTCCAGTCATCACCAGACCCCTCCATTGCTGTATAATGTCCCAGCAGTGTCACCTCTCTAATCATCACCAGACCCCTCCATTACTGTATAATGTCCCAGCAGGGTCACCTCTCTAATCATCACCAGACCTCTCCGTTACTGTATAATGTCCCAGCAGTGTCACCTCTCTAATCATCACCAGACCTCTCTATTACTGTATAATGTCCCAGCAGTATCACCTCTCTAATCATCACCAGACCCCTCCATTATTGTATAATGTCCCAGCAGTGTCACCAATCACCAGACCCCTCCATTACTGTGTAATGTCCCAGCAGTGTCACCTCTCCAGTCATCACCAGACCCCTCCGTTACTGTATAATGTACCAGCAGTGTCAACTCTCCAGTCATCACCAGACCCCTCCATTATTGTATAATGTCCCAGCAGTGTCACCAATCACCAGACCCCTCCATTACTGTGTAATGTCCCAGCAGTGTCACCTCTCCAGACATCACCAGACCCCTCCGTTACTGTATAATGTCCCAGCAGTGTCACCTCTCCAGTCATCACCAGACCCCTCCATTACTGTATAAATTCCCAGCAGGGTCACCTCTCCAGTCATCACCAGACCCCTCCGTTACTGTATAATGTCCCAGCAGTGTCAACTCTCCAGTCATCACCAGACCCCTCCATTATTGTATAATGTCCCAGCAGTGTCACCAATCACCAGACCCCTCCATTACTGTGTAATGTCCCAGCAGTGTCACCTCTCCAGTCATCACCAGACCCCTCCGTTACTGTATAATGTCCCAGCAGTGTCACCTCTCCAGTCATCACCAGACCCCTCCATTACTGTATAAATTCCCAGCAGGGTCACCTCTCCAGTCATCACCAGACACCTCCATTACTGTATAATGTCCCAGCAGTGTCACCTATCCAGTCATCACCAGACCCCTCCATTAATGTATAATGTCCCAGCAGTGTCTCCTCTCCAGTCATCACCAGACCCCTCCATTACTGTAAAATGTCCCAGCAGTGTCACCTCTCCAGTCATCACCAGACCCCTCCATTACTGTATAATGTCCCAGCAGTGTCATCTCTCCAGTCATCACCAGACCCCTCCATTACTGTATAATGTCCCAGCAGTGTCACCTCTCCAGTCATCACCAGACCCCTCCATTACTGTATAATGTCCCAGCAGTGTCACCTCTTCAGTCAGCAGCTCAGTGATCCTGTTTTTTTTTTTTTTTTTTTTTTTTTTTTTTAAAGCCGAGGAACGTGCTTTCGATTCACCCAAAGTGCAAGAAAAAGTGCAAACGTGTTACACTAAAAAAACGTGCACAAAGGATGCGGTCTATCGCAAGCCCTTCTCCGATAGGAGAGAGGCCCCCCAACAAACCTTACCCTTCGCCTCCGGACCAAAAGGTACCTGCGAGGTTCCAGGTTCGATGTCCCTTTTCGCCGAAGCTACTAGGGGACCACAAATGCTCCCGGCATCCCCCTTGGCGTTAGCCAAGGTATCTGCCCGCAGAGCCGATTACGGTAGGTACCCTGCCAAAGCAGGAGTACCCGGGGTGTTTGCAGGGAGGTGCGGAACCTAATGGCCACACACACCTCCCCTAGACCGCCAGGAGGGACACCCAGAAGGGCTACCGCATCCTGACAAATCCTGTGAACACACAACACGCAAAAAGTGACACAGTGAGACAAAAAAGAAATAAATAAGTGAATGTGTGCAGATATACTGCCCGGACATCCGGCCGGATCTATAAAAATTTCTCTGATCCTAGCCAGAAGGCCGGGAACCAAGAGGTGAGTGCCACAAGGTGAAGAGATTATGGTGCCCGTGCTTCAACTCAGTGAGTCTATTCTCCCAGTGAGTTTCGGCACCTCGGGGTCACCACTCCCCGAGGCACAAAAAGTACCTCGGCTCTAGACCCTCTCAGCCTCATGGCAAGACCCGGAGGGAACAGGTCACATCGGGGCAGCCGTCGAGCTGATTCCTCAGAACCAGCCCCGGAAAGCCCCGGTACACCTGCATCCTCCATGCAGCACCCATCCCCACCAGCCCCATACCGGCGTTACGGTACACCGGCATGAAAAACTGATAAGAACAGATACTACACTTGATCTTAGCCAAAAGGCCGAGAAGTGATCCTGTGGGTGAGTTCTAGGATCTTCTCCTCATGTATCAGTGAGTGAGGTGGAGGCTCCGTGATGGGGCCCCGGTTCCTGCTCATTCCTCCTGACTCATGGAGATGGCTGCTGGGACACACACACTCCCCCCATGTCTTCTTCACTATGGTGTAATCCTGTGTATGGAGAGAGACAATGAGGGGACTGACCCCAGTATTCCTCCCCCACTACAAAGAGAAGATTGTGACCCCTGTATAGAGATCTAGTGAGCACATCTGGAATACTGGGGTCAGTTCTGGAGACCTCACCTACAAAGAAACACCCAGAACATAGAGCGGCTACAAAGATGGGGGACAACAATGGTGGAAATGTAGATGGGGACAACAATGGTGGAAATGTAGATGGGGGGACAACAATGGTGGGAATGTCGATGGGGGGATAACAATGGTGGAAATGTAGATGGGGACAACAATGGTGGAAATGTAGATGGGAGACAACAATGGTGGAAATGTAGATAGGGACGACAATGGTGGAAATGTAGATGGAGACAACAATGGTGGAAATGTAGATGGGGACAACAATGGTGGAAATGTAGATGGGAGACAACAATGGTGAAAATGTAGATGGGGACAACAATGGTGGAAATGTAGATGGGAGACAACAATGGTGAAAATGTAGATGGAGACAACAATGATAGAAATGTAGATGGAGGGGACAACTATGGTGAAAATGTAGATGGGGACAACAATGGTGGAAATGTAGATGGGGACAACAATGGTGGAAATGTAGATGGGGACAACAATGGTGGAAATGTAGATGGGGACGACAATGGTGGAAATGTAGATGGAGACAACAATGGTGGAAATGTAGATGGGAGACAACAATGGTGAAAATGTAAATGGAGACAACAATGGTGGGAATGTAGATGGGGGGACAACAATGGTGGGAATGTAGATGGGGAGGACAACAGTGGTGGAAATGTAGATTGGGACAACAATGGTGGAAATGTAGATGGGAGACAACAATGGTGGAAAAGTAGATAGGGGACAACAATGGTGGAAATATAAATGGGGACAACAATGGTGGAAATATAAATGGGGACAACAATGGTGGAAATGTAGATGGGGACACAACAATGGTGGAAATGTAGATGGGGACAACAATGGTGGAAATGTCGATGGGGACAACAATGGTGGAAATGTAGATGGGGGACACAACAATGGTGGAAATGTAGATGGGGGACACAACAATGGTGGAAATGTAGATGGGGACAACAATGGTGGAAATGTAGATAGAGGACAACAATCTTGGAAATATAAATGGGGACAACAATGGTGGAAATGTAGATGGGGGGACAACAATGGTGGGAATGTAGATGGGGGGGGGGACAACAGTGCTGGAAATGTAGATTGGGACAACAATGGTGGAAATGTAGATGGGAGACAACAATGGTGGAAATGTAGATGGGGACACAACAATGGTGGAAATGTAGATGGGGGACACAACAATGGGGGAAATGTAGATGGAGGGACAACAATGGTGGAAATGTAGATGGGGACAACAATGGTAGATGTAGATGGAGGGACAACAATGGTGGAAATATAGATGGGGACAACAATGGTGGAAATGTAGATGGGGGACAACAATGGTGGAAATGTAGATGGGGACAACAATGGTGGAAATGTAGATGGGGGACAACAATGGTGGAAATGTAGATGGGGGACAACAATGGTGGAAATGTAGATGGGGACAACAATGGTGGAAATGTAGATGGGGACAACAATGGTGGAAATGTAGATGGGGACAACAATGGTGGAAATGTAGATGAGGACAACAATGGTGGAAATGTAGATGGGGACAACAATGGTGGAAATGTAGATGGGGACAACAATGGTGGAAATGTAGATGGGGACAACAATGGTGGAAATGTAGATGGGAGACAACAATGGTGGAAATGTAGATGGGGGACAACAATGGTGGAAATGTAGATGGGGGACAACAATGGTGGAAATGTAGATGGGGGACAACAATGGTGGAAATGTAGATAGGGACAACAATGGTGGCAAAGTAGATGGGGGGACAACAATGGTGGAAATGTAGATGGGGGACTACAATGGTGGAAATGTAGATGGGGACAACAATCGTGGAAATGTAGATGGGCGACAACAATGGTGGAAATGTAGATGGGGGACAACAATGGTGGAAATGTAGATGGGGACAACAATGGTGGAAATGTAGATGAGGACAACAATGGTGGAAATGTAAATGATGACAACAATGGTGGAAATGTAGATAGGGACAACAATGGTGGCAAAGTAGATGGGGGGACAACAATGGTGAAAATGTAGATGGGGGACAACAATGGTGAAAATGTAGATGGGGGACAACAATGGTGGAAATGTAGATGGGGGACAACAATGGTGGAAATGTAGATGAGGACAACAATGGTGGAAATGTAGATGATGACAATGGTGGTGTCACGATGCCGGCTGGCAGGAGGTGGATCCTCTGTGCCAGAGAGGGATTGGCGTGGACCGTGCTAGTGGATCGGTTCTAAGTCACTACTGGTTTTCACCAGAGCCCGCCGCAAAGCGGGATGGTCTTGCTGCGGCGGTAGTGACCAGGTCGTATCCACTAGCAACGGCTCAACCTCTCTGACTGCTGAAGATAGGCGCGGTACAAGGGAGTAGACAGAAGCAAGGTCGGACGTAGCAGAAGGTCGGGGCAGGCAGCAAGGATCGTAGTCAGGGGCAACGGCAGGAGGTCTGGAACACAGGCTAGGAACACACAAGGAAACGCTTTCACTGGCACAATGGCAACAAGATCCGGCGAGGGAGTGAAGGGGAAGTGAGGTATAAATAGGGAGTGCACAGGTGAACACACTAATTGGAACCACTGCGCCAATCAGCGGCGCAGTGGCCCTTTAAATCGCAGAGACCCGGCGCGCGCGCGCCCTAGGGAGCGGGGCCGCGCGCGCCGGGACAGGACAGACGGAGAGCGAGTCAGGTACGGGAGCCGGAATGCGCATCGCGAGCGGGCGCCACCCGCATCGCGAATCGCATCCCGGCTGGAGACGGTATCGCAGCGCACCGGGTCAGTGGAGCTGCCCGGAGCGCTGCGGTAGCGAGAGTGAAGCGAGCGCTCCGGGGAGGAGCGGGGACCCGGAGCGCTCGGCGTAACAGTACCCCCCCCCTTGGGTCTCCCCCTCTTCTTAGAGCCTGAGAACCTGAGGAGCAGACTTTTTTGTCTAGGATATTGTCCTCAGGTTCCCAGGATCTCTCTTCAGGACCACAACCCTCCCAAGCGACCATGAAAAAGGTTTTCCCTCTGACCTTCTTGGAGGCCAGTATTTCTTTAACGGAGAAGATGTCCGAGGAGCCGGAAACAGGAGTGGGAGAAACAAACTTAGGAGAGAAACGGTTGATGATAAGTGGTTTAAGAAGAGAAACGTGAAAGGCATTAGGAATTCGAAGAGAAGGAGGAAGAAGAAGTTTGTAAGAGACAGGATTAATCTGGCACAAGATTTTGAAAGGACCAAGATAGCGTGGTCCCAATTTGTAGCTAGGGACACGGAAGCGGACATATTTAGCGGAGAGCCATACCTTGTCTCCAGGAGAAAAAATGGGGGGAGCTCTTCTTTTTCTATCAGCAAACTTCTTCATGCGTGATGAGGCCTGTAAAAGAGAATTTTGGGTCTCTTTCCATATGGTGGAAAGATCACGAGATATTTCATCCACAGCGGGCAAACCAGAGGGCAAGGGAGTAGGGAGGGGGGGAAGAGGGTGACGGCCGTACACCACAAAAAATGGGGATTTGGAGGAGGATTCAGAGATTCTGAAGTTATACGAAAATTCGGCCCATGGTAGAAGATCTGCCCAGTCATCCTGGCGGGAGGAAACAAAATGGCGTAAATAATCACCCAGGACCTGGTTAATTCTTTCTACTTGCCCATTGGATTGAGGATGATATGCAGAGGAAAAGTTTAATTTAATCTTGAGTTGTTTACAGAGAGCCCTCCAGAATTTTGACACGAATTGGACGCCTCTATCCGAGACGATCTGCGTGGGCAACCCGTGAAGACGAAAAATGTGTACAAAAAATTGTTTTGCCAACTGAGGCGCTGAAGGAAGACCAGGAAGAGGGATGAAATGTGCCATCTTGGAGAATCGATCAACGACCACCCAAACAACAGTGTTGCCACGGGATGGGGGTAAGTCCGTAATAAAGTCCATACCAATCAGAGACCAAGGCTGTTCGGGGACAGGCAGAGGATGAAGAAGACCAGCGGGCTTCTGGCGAGGAGTCTTATCCCGGGCACAAACAGTGCAGGCTCGTACAAAATCCACAACATCCGTCTCCAGAGTCGGCCACCAATAGAAACGAGAGATGAGTTGCACGGATTTCTTGATACCCGCATGACCTGCGAGATGGGAGGAATGACCCCATTTGAGGATTCCGAGGCGTTGGCGTGGAGAAACGAAGGTCTTCCCTGGAGGAGTTTGCATGATGGAGGCTGGAGAAGTGGAGATCAGGCAGTCAGGGGGGATGATGTGTTGCGGAGAGAGCTCTACTTCCGAGGCATCCGAGGAACGAGAGAGAGCATCGGCCCTAATGTTCTTATCGGCAGGCCGAAAGTGAATTTCAAAATTAAATCGGGCAAAGAACAGAGACCACCTGGCCTGGCGAGGATTCAGCCGTTGGGCAGACTGGAGGTAGGAGAGGTTCTTGTGATCGGTGTAAATAATAACTGGAAATCTTGATCCCTCCAACAGATGCCTCCATTCCTCAAGTGCTAATTTAATGGCTAGAAGCTCTCGGTCCCCGATGGAGTAGTTCCTCTCAGCTGGAGAGAAGGTCCTAGAAAAAAAAACACAAGTAACAGCATGCCCGGAAGAATTTTTCTGTAGAAGGACCGCTCCAGCTCCTACAGAGGAGGCATCAACCTCCAATAGGAAGGGTTTAGATGGGTCAGGTCTGGAGAGCACGGGAGCCGAAGAAAAGGCAGACTTGAGCTGTTTAAAGGCGTCTTCCGCTTGAGGAGGCCATGACTTAGGATTGGCATTCTTTTTGGTTAAAGCCACGATAGGAGCCACAATGGTGGAAAAATGTGGAATCAATTGTCTGTAATAATTGGCGAACCCCAAAAAACGTTGGATAGCACGAAGTCCGGAGGGGCGTGGCCAATCTAAGACGGCAGAGAGTTTGTCTGGATCCATTTGTAGTCCCTGGCCAGAGACCAAGTATCCTAGGAAAGGAAGAGATTGACATTCAAACAGACATTTCTCCATTTTGGCATACAGTTGATTGTCACGAAGTCTCTGAAGAACCATGCGGACATGCTGGCGGTGTTCTTCTAGGTTGGCAGAAAAAATCAGGATATCGTCCAGATATACAACAACACAGGAATATAAGAGATCACGAAAGATTTCATTAACAAAGTCTTGGAAGACGGCAGGGGCGTTGCACAGGCCAAAGGGCATGACCAGATACTCAAAGTGTCCATCTCTGGTGTTAAATGCCGTTTTCCATTCATCCCCCTCTCTGATGCGAATGAGATTATAGGCACCTCTTAAGTCCAGTTTGGTAAAGATGTGGGCACCTTGGAGGCAATCAAAGAGTTCAGAGATGAGAGGTAGGGGGTAGCGGTTCTTAACCGTGATTTTATTAAGACCGCGGTAGTCAATGCAAGGACGTAGAGAGCCATCTTTTTTGGACACAAAGAAAAATCCGGCTCCGGCAGGAGAGGAAGATTTGCGGATAAAGCCCTTCTTTAAATTTTCCTGGATATACTCAGACATAGCAAGAGTCTCTGGGACAGAGAGAGGATAAATTCTGCCCCGGGGTGGAGTAGTACCCGGGAGGAGGTCAATGGGACAGTCATAAGGCCTGTGAGGAGGTAAAGTCTCAGCTTGTTTTTTGCAAAAAACATCCGCAAAGTCCATATAGGCTTTAGGGAGACCGGTTACAGGAGGCACCACAGGGTCACGGCAGGGAGTACTGGGAACCGGTTTAAGACAGTCCTTGGAACAAGAGGGGCCCCAACTCTTGATCTCCCCAGTGGACCAATCCAGGGTAGGGGAGTGGTGTTGAAGCCAGGGTAGTCCAAGGAGAATTTCGGAAGTGCAATTGGGGAGGACCAAAAACTCAATTTTTTCATGGTGAGATCCGATGCACATTAGGAGGGGCTCCGTGCGGAAACGTATGGTACAGTCCAATCTTTCATTGTTAACACAATTGATGTAGAGAGGTCTGGCGAGACTGGTCAGCGGGATGTTGAACCTGTTGGTGAGAGAGGCCAAAATAAAATTTCCTGCAGATCCGGAATCCAGGAAGGCCATAGTAGAGAAGGAGAAGGTAGAGGCGGATACCCGCACAGGCACAGTAAGACGTGGAGAAGCAGAGTTGACATCAAGGACTGTCTCACCTTTGTGCGGGGTCAGCGTACGTCTTTCCAGGCGGGGAGGACGGATAGGACAATCCTTCAGGAAGTGTTCGGTACCGGCACAGTACAGGCAGAGATTCTCCATGCGGCGTCGTGTCCTCTCTTGAGGTGTCAGGCGAGACCGGTCAACCTGCATAGCCTCCACGGCGGGAGGCACAGGAACGGATTGCAGGGGACCAGAGGAGAGAGGAGCCGGGGAGAAAAAACGCCTTGTGCGAACAAAGTCCATATCCTGGCGGAGCTCCTGACGCCTTTCGGAAAAACGCCTGTCAATGCGAGTGGCTAGATGAATGAGTTCATGTAGGTTAGCAGGGATTTCTCGTGCGGCCAGAACATCTTTAATGTTGCTGGATAGGCCTTTTTTAAAGGTCGCGCAGAGGGCCTCATTATTCCAGGATAGTTCTGAAGCAAGAGTACGGAATTGCACGGCGTACTCGCCAACGGAAGAATTACCCTGGACCAGGTTCAACAGGGCAGTCTCAGCAGAAGAGGCTCGGGCAGGTTCCTCAAAGACACTTCGAATTTCCGAGAAGAAGGAGTGTACAGAGGCAGTGACGGGGTCATTGCGGTCCCAGAGCGGTGTAGCCCATGACAGAGCTTTTCCAGACAGAAGGCTGACTACGAAAGCCACCTTAGACCTTTCAGTGGGAAACTGGTCCGACATCATCTCCAAGTGCAGGGAACATTGAGAAAGGAAGCCACGGCAAAATTTAGAGTCCCCATCAAATTTATCCGGCAAGGATAGTCGTAGGCCTGAAGCGGCCACTCGCTGCGGAGGAGGTGCAGGAGCTGGCGGAGGAGATGATTGCTGAAGCTGTGGTAGTAGCTGCTGTAGCATCACGGTCAGTTGAGACAGCTGGTGGCCTTGTTGCGCTATCTGTTGTGACTGCTGGGCGACCACCGTGGTGAGGTCGGCGACAACTGGCAGAGGAACTTCAGCGGGATCCATGGCCGGATCTACTGTCACGATGCCGGCTGGCAGGAGGTGGATCCTCTGTGCCAGAGAGGGATTGGCGTGGACCGTGCTAGTGGACCGGTTCTAAGTCACTACTGGTTTTCACCAGAGCCCGCCGCAAAGCGGGATGGTCTTGCTGCGGCGGTAGTGACCAGGTCGTATCCACTAGCAACGGCTCAACCTCTCTGGCTGCTGAAGATAGGCGCGGTACAAGGGAGTAGACAGAAGCAAGGTCGGACGTAGCAGAAGGTCGGGGCAGGCAGCAAGGATCGTAGTCAGGGGCAACGGCAGGAGGTCTGGAACACAGGCTAGGAACACACAAGGAAACGCTTTCACTGGCACAATGGCAACAAGATCCGGCGAGGGAGTGAAGGGGAAGTGAGGTATAAATAGGGAGTGCACAGGTGAACACACTAATTGGAACCACTGCGCCAATCAGCGGCGCAGTGGCCCTTTAAATCGCAGAGACCCGGCGCGCGCGCGCCCTAGGGAGCGGGGCCGCGCGCGCCGGGACAGGACAGACGGAGAGCGAGTCAGGTACGGGAGCCGGAATGCGCATCGCGAGCGGGCGCCACCCGCATCGCGAATCGCATCCCGGCTGGAGACGGTATCGCAGCGCACCGGGTCAGTGGAGCTGCCCGGAGCGCTGCGGTAGCGAGAGTGAAGCGAGCGCTCCGGGGAGGAGCGGGGACCCGGAGCGCTCGGCGTAACAGGTGGAAATGTAGATAGGGACAACAATGGTGGAAATGTAGATGAGGACAACAATGGTGGAAATGTAGATGATGACAACAATGGTGGAAATGTAGATGATGACAACAATGGTGGAAATGTAGATGGAGGAACAACAATGGTGGAAATGTAGATGGGGACAACAATGGTAGATGTAGATGGAGGGACAACAATGGTGAAAATGTAGATGGGGACAACAATGGTAGAGATGTAGATGGGGGACAACAATGGTGGAAATGTAGATGAGGACAATAATGGTGGAAATGTAGATGGGGGACAACAATGGTGGAAATGTAGATGAGGACAACAATGGCGAAATGTAGATGGTACAACAATGGTGGAAATGTAGATGGGGGACAACAATGGTGGAAATGTAGATGGGGGACAACAATGGTGGAAATGTAGATGGGAGACAACAGTGGTAGAAATGTAGATGGCAGACAACAATGGTGGAAATGTAGATGGGGACAACAATGGTGGAAATGTAGATGGGGGGACAACAATGGTGGAAATGTAGATGGGGGGACAACAATTGTGGACATGTAGATGGGGACAACAATTGTGGACATGTAGATGGGAGACAACAATGGTGGAAATTAGATGGGGACAACAATGGTGGAAATGTAGATGGGTCACCTCACCTCTCTGGTCAGCAGGTGGAGGATCTCAAAGGTGAAGTGTAATATTCTCTTAGTTATCTCATTCCTGTCCTTGTCCATCCTTGGGGGTCATTAGCAGAAGAGGAGTCAAGTGGATCAGCTTGAGGGGAAAGGTCTTTCTGGGGCCTATATGAGAGAAGAAGTGACTCTAATTCAGACAGGGGCCACATCATATATCACATACACATCCTCACTTATTATATATACCATACAGGGGTCACATCATATATCACATACACATATAGGTGTTCACCCGGATATCAGCCGAGGAGCCATAAAACCCTACAGGAATACCCGGGATACAGGGGGTGAGGAACCTGATGGCCGCACACACCCACCCTAGACCGGACGGAGGGGCCCCAGAAGGGCTCCGCACCCCGACCAATCCTACTGGAGAAAACGCAAAACGTGTCAGTGACCAAAATAAATAAGTGACCGTGTAATACATCCGACCGCAACACTAGAGGTGAGTGAGAGGAAAGAGCGTGCACTCAAGTGGGGTCACTAATCCCAAGTGGGGGGGGGGGGTCACCACTACAAGGATCCCTCATCTCCTCTACAAGGGCCCCTCATCTCCTCACACAACCTGAATTTTTATATATATTATATTCATCACCTGACACAATGTAACAAAACTCCTCCTGGAATCTTACCTGTTAAGGATGACTCTGATGATTCTGATTGTTGACCAATATATTAGTCCATAATCTATTCTACTGCTAATCAATTGCTGCAGAAAATCATCTTTACCCTGATCAGATACAACAGCGATTACTTGTAACCAAGAAGCAAGACAAAGGTTTACAGAGTCCGAAAGGAGAAGTAACATCCGACCGAAGAATATGGAGACGTGGTCACATGATGGAGAATGACGACTCAGCAAGAATATTCGGCATAAACAGGAAACACCGACATCATATAGAAGAGCAACTCCTTAATAACCTCACACATTCCAACTCCTCCCAGCTGAGCCCCGCCCACTCCTGTCACATGACCATCCTCACAGGTCCTTCATCCACAATCTCTTCTTTCCCTTACGTCCTAACAGTGGCACAAATGGGGTATTCCGCCCCCGTGGAACTGGTTAGGACCGGTGGAAATTTATTGACAACCTCAGAGAATAATTGTTTTAGACCCTCCCCCATTAAAGGAGGGAGAGACCCCGCCCCCTTGTGTTTTTTTTTCTGTCCTCTGGACAGAGTTAGGATTGGTGCTGGTCCTGTGGGACCCCCCTTCTTATATTTCTTTTTATAATAATACTCTCCGTGACATACCTCTGGGCTTTCTGCCCCTTCTTATATTTCTTTTTATAATTATACTCTCCTCTAGGCTTTCTGCCCCTTTTTTCCTCCGGCGTCTGCGCCTTCGGGCACCACCCTCTCTTTCATGTGTGTGGGGGCGTGCGTCTCCTGCGCTGCTTCCTGGTGCGCATTTCTGCGCTTGTGTCGGTGGCGGTGCGGGGGTCACGTCTCTTTCCGCAGGCTTTAAAACATTTGTTTGGCCTGCCTAGACTTTATCCTTATCTCCTGGCTGTGTCCAGGAAGGATCATTGGGCCCTTTCTTTCATTTTAATGCTTATATTAAAATTTTTTCCTGTATTCTCCCATTTGGAGACCGGGCTTAAGTCTTTTTGGCGCCCAGGAGACCATTTAAACCGGCTGATGCAGTCTTTAGGTCTCCTGGAGCGGTTTTACAAGTTCTTCTTGTTGCTACTTATCTTCAAGTGCTTACTTACTATAGCCTTGCTATTAGTACCTTCGGCGTTCACTAATGTTTTCCATGGTTTTGCTCGGTAAAATTTTTCTTTGGAACAACCTTTTTTAACAACTTTTGCTCTTTTTTCAGAGCATGTCTTCAGCGAACGATCCCTCTAGGAAACCTACCTCTAAGAGGAAACATCTCCAGTGCCATGAGTGCCTGGAATTATAAGACGATAATTACCAGTATTCCCGCTGCCCATCCCGTTAGAGGTCAAACCCAGCAAGAACCGACCATTCAGGATAAGGTCGTCTGGGTGAAGGACTTTGTTTCATCCAAGATGGATACCATGGGGGCCTCCATAGAGGAATTAAAGCAACTGGTGACCTCCAAGCGTGCCAGAACGTCTTCTCCAACTAGGTCCATGGAGGTGGTGGGGGAAGCTGCTCGGGAAGACTCCCAATCTTCATCTTCTGAGGAAGAAGATAAATTCCAGTACATGTTTTTTCCCGAAAAAACCCAGAGGCTACTTAGATCAATCAGCTCTACATCTGCCTCTAAAGGGCCAAGGGCTTTTAAAGCAGATGATTCCCTCCTGTCTTTGATGAAGACTGAGTGAAAAAAAACGGAGAAAGGTCCTGTTCTAACCAAGCGGTTTAAGAGCAGGTTTCCTATACAGGAGGACCAAGTGTCTTCCTGGGGACCTGTCCCAAAGGTGGATTTGGCCATCTCAAAACTGTCCAAACAGACCTTGGTACCATCTGATGACGGTTCTAGTCTTCAGGAACGATGCACCACAAGGCCGACTGCACCTTTTAGGCGGCTTATTCTACTGCCTCATCTGCTGCTTCGGTGGCTATTTCATCTGTTAAGGTAGCTGAGTTCCTTAGAACCAGATTTTCTCAGATTCAGTCTGACTTAGTCCAGGGGGTCTCTAGAGACGACATCTTAGCCTCTTGTCAGACCGCTAGCTTAGCATTCGACTTTCTTTGTGATGCTGCAACCCCCCCCTCCCCCACACACACACAGCAATTGAAACTTGCTGCTAAATCCATGGCTCTCTCCTCTGCGGGCCATCACCCTCTGTGGCTTAAACCTTGGAGGTCTGATTTGTCCTCTAAACATACCCTTTGTGCTATGACTTATGAGCCTGGCATTTTGTTTGGGACCGAACTTGACCGCATTATGGAGGGGCTGTCTGATAGGAGGGGGAAATCTCTTCCTCAGGAGCCCATTCGTGGTTGAGGCAAAAGGTATGGAGCCAGGTCAGGCTCCCAAACCAAAACCCAGAAAGTGAATCCAGGTAGAAAAAACAGACATGACCGCACATCCACAATTTTGTACTTTGATCTAATTGCTTCTCAGCATAATTTCAAAAACTAACAGGTTGTTGGTATACATTTTGATCAAAAGGTACAAGCCCACTTGCCACGTCAAGGCCACCTATTAAGAGTGGGTCCCTAACGTCCCTAGCATAAAAATGGCGTAGCACTGGGTGGCGTCCACCACTGCTGCGACACCAGTGCCCACAGGGGGGAACGACCCACTGGCAGAGTGGCCCCCATGCCACCCACTCAAACCAGTCTCCGGGCCGCACCCCCCCCCCCTCAGACACGGCGCCGCGGCAGCAACGGACACCGCACAGCACCACACCAGTGTGAACAAGGTGTAAGGCTCACTTACCATGTGCTCCCAGTCAGACTGGGAGGCTGCTAGAAAATGATAGGGCCTAGTGTAGCTACCTGCTACTTATATAGGGTTGGGCTGGAGGGGGTGGGGCGGAGTGTTGGCCAAGTGGAAAAAAACAAAAAAGGAGGGGATAGAATACACAATGTGAATCCAGGTAGAAAAAAACAGACATGGCCGCACATCCACAATTTTGTATTTGGATCTAATTGCTTCTCAGCATAATTTCAAAAACTAACAGGTTGTTAGTATACATTTTGATCAAAAGGTACAAGCCCACTCGCCACGTCAAGGCCACCTATTAAGAGTGGGTCCCTAACGTCCCTAGCATAAAAATGGCGTAGCACTGGGCGTTAGGGACCCACTCTTAATGGGTGGCCTTGACATGGCGAGTGGGCTTGTACTGTTTGATCAAAATGTATACTAACAACCTGTTAGTTTTTGAAATTATGCTGAGAAGCAATTAGATCAAAATACAAATTGTGGATGTGCGATCATGTCTTTTTTC
Source organism: Hyla sarda (assembly GCF_029499605.1). Taxonomy (NCBI): domain Eukaryota; kingdom Metazoa; phylum Chordata; class Amphibia; order Anura; family Hylidae; genus Hyla; species Hyla sarda. Next base: position 603,087 of record NC_079189.1, on the reverse strand, counting down.
TACTTGAATTCACATTGTGTTTTCTATCCCCTCCTTTTTTTTTGTTTTAACTTGTGTCTGCACTCTGCCCAACCCTATATAAGTAGCACAAGGGCCTTTTCATTCCTAGCAGCCTATAAGTCTGACTGGGAGCACATGGTAAGTGAGCTTTCACACCCTGTTCACACTGGTGTGGTGCTGTGCGGCGTCCGTTGCTGCCATGGCACCGTGTCTGCGGGGAGGTGCAACCCGGAGACTGGTTTGAGTGGCATTGGGGCCGCTCAGCCAGTGGGTTGTTCCCCCTGTGGGCACTGGTGTTGCAGTGGTGGTGGTCGCCGCCCACTGCTACGCCATTTTATGCTAGGGACGTTAGGGACCCACTCTTAATAGGTGGCCTTGACGTGGTGAGTGGGCTTGTACTTTTTGATCAAAATGTATACTAACAACCTGTTGGTTTTTGAATTTGTGCTGAGAAGCAATAAGATCAAATACAAAATGTAGATGTGCGACCATGTATTTTTTCTACTTGAATTCAAAACCCAGAAAGATTGGGGGTCCAAAAGACAAAGGGGCACTAGATGCTCCAGGGGTTCCAAGGGTGCAAAGTCCTCGGCGCCCTGACTACGGGCCTCTCCAAGGCTCTTGGACTGCTACCAGTGCTCACATCCTGTCTCAACTCCCTTCTCCTTCCATTCCTGTGTGCGGTCACCTTCAGCATTTCCTGTCTTCCTGGGAAGCTCATATTCAGGACCCTTGGGTCCTTCGAGTAATCTCGGGAGGTTACAGAGTGAAGTTGGACAGAACTCCTCCAGACAAGTTCCTCAGGACCAGACTTCTACCTTCCAGCAAACAAACAGTTTTGGAAGCTTACATTCTAGAATATCTCCAAAAAGGAGCCTTGGAAGAGGTTTCTCTTCAGGAGCAGGGGGCAGGAATCTATACTCCTGTGTTCCTGGTCCCCAAAACCACTGGGGACAGGAAAATGATAATAGACCTACGGTTTTCAACTGGTCTATCAGATGCAAATGTTTCCGCATGGAAACAATACAGTCCGTCATCAATCTTCTCATGCCAGTGGACTTCCTGGCAACCTTGGACCTCCAGGATGCCTATCTTCATATCCCCATCCATCCTGGGTCCAGAAGATTCTTAAGGATCGCTGTCAAAATTCAGGGAGTTCTAAAGCACTTTCAGTTCATTGCCCTCCCGTTTGGAATTTCTTCGGCCCAACACACTTTTACCAAGGTGGTAGTTTTGGTGGTGGCAGCTTTAAGACTTCAGTATAGTATGTATAGTCCCTTACCTAGACGACTGGCTTTTCAAAGCGATCCTGTCCCAACTCATTCAAACAGCTGTTTCCTTCCTCCATCAACTAGGATGGATAATCAATTGGAACAAGTCCAATCTCCAACCAGCCACCTCAGTGAAATTCCTGGGCTTTCTATTAGACTCAGTTGCCGTGACTATTCATCTATCTCCCGAATGGAAGCTGCGAGTTCAGGAAACAGCCCAATCTCTCTTAGTTCCCAGGAGGGTAACCCTCTGTTATCTAATGAGAATGTTGGGACTAATGTCAGCAACCGCCGATGTGGTTCCTTGGGCAGTATGGCACCTATGTCCGCTTCAAGCAGAAGTATTAGCCAAGTTGGATCACAGTCCGGAGGGACTAAATTCCGTGCACTCCTGCCTCCTCTAGTCCGGTCCTCTCTGAGATGGTGGAGTCATCTCCAGGTTGGCAAATTCCTGATCCAACCTGATTGGATCATATTTACCACAGACGTGTCCCTTGTAGGCTGGGGAGCGCACTTGTTGGAACAAAACAGTCCAGGGGTCCTGGTCATCTCAGGAGAAGATGTTATCCTCAAATCTCCTAGAAATCAGTGCCATCAGATTTGCCCTATTCCACTTTGCGCCTTACATCCAAGGAAAGGCGGTGAAGGTTCAATCAGACAGCATGATGGCTGTCCTATATATCAACAAGCAGGGAGGCATGAGGTCACAAAGTCTCCTGAGAGATATAGGTGTTATTCTGGATTGGACAGAGATGAACCTCACCCACTTGTCGGCTGTTCACATCCGGGGCTCACACAATGTGGTTACGGATCGCCTGAGCAGAGGTCTTCCTACCAGAGAGTGATCTCTTCATCCAGACATCTTCAAGGAGATTTCTGTCAGGTGCCGTATGTCAGAGATCGATCTCATGGCAACGAGGTTCAACGCCAAGGTGCAAAGGTTTTAGGGAGGACAATCCTTTGGCAATAGATGCACTGTCAATCCCTTGGAGGTTCATGCTGGCCTACATCTTCCCTCCTATTTCCTTGATTCCGAGGGTATTGAGGAAAATCGGGCAAGACCAAGTCTCTGTCATAGCCATCATTCCATACTGCCCAAAAGAGCTTGGTTCTCCCAGCTCATTCAGATGAGTCAGGGTCAGTTTTGGAGGCTTCCCCCGGATCGAGCACTAGTGTTGGGGTCACTCACAGCTGCTCCAATCTCCAAATGTTCAACCTGACAGCCTGGAGGTTGACCATTGACGATTCCCATCCAAATGTAGAAGGGCTTTCAGGGACCATTTTGAGGACCTTATCGCACTCCAAATCTGAAGCTACGTCAAGATCCTATAAGAGAATATGGAATATATTCTAAACCTGATGCTGGCTATGCCAACTGTCTGCCAAGAATCCTGCCACTTCTGCAGTTCTTCAGTTTCCACAAGAAGGACTAGACAAAGGTTTATCTCCTTCCACCTTAAGAGTACGTTCAGATGAGTGGAGTTACAGCATATTTTTTTTTTAAACTTTTTAAAACGAGTTTTATTAGAAGGTCATAGAAATAGTACACAATACCAAAGCGGTTGTACATGAGGTATACATAGGTTGTCTATATCGAGAACAAATAATGGAAAATGCAGCACAATAATCTAATATAAGAAGATAGACAATCTCATAGTAACTGAAGAGAGTGCTGGCTGCAAGCTATAACCCTCACTGTGGTAACCGTCTAACAGTATTGAACATGAGGGATAAATAGATCCAGAAACAGATATAGAGGAAACAGGAAGGAGTGGGAGCAGGAGAATAGAGACAAGAGGGAGAAATAAAAAGAAGGGGGGGAGGGGGGGAAGAGGGGAGAGTTAGGGACAGGGGGTGTAGATAGTAGGAAGAAAACAAAGAAGAGAAGGAGCACTCACCTCAGGACCTCCGACCGTCTCCCCCCCCCCCCCGAATCCCCGCCACCCTCCACCAAAAAAAAAAAAAAGGGGGTGGGTCGTCCAGTAGTCAGCTCTATATATCACTAAGCTCAGCAGTCAGTAGGGAGGGGGGGGATGGGTGTAGGGACGAGTACAGGCAGGAGTCAGGGCCGGGGGGGGGGGAGTTCAAGGAAAGTGAGGGGGGAAGGGTGGTCAATCCGTCCTATAAAGGGGCGTCTCGATAAAAGTCAACCAGGTTTGCCATATGGCCACAAACTTATCATTACGTCCTGAGGAGTCGGCCATCAATTCCTCCATTCGAAATAGGAAAAGAATCTCTGTATACCAGTCAGTGAGGGTGGGGGGGGTGTATGTCTTTCCACCTCCTCGGTATAACCGTTCGGGCTGCCGTCAACAGGAAATTGGCCAGCAATCTAGAGGGGTTTCTATGGGAAACCGTGAGTATGGAGAGGAGAAGAAACTTTGGGTCATTATGAAATGATACTCCTGTAATGGTCTCAATTCGGGAAACAACCGTTGCCCAGAAGGTGGCAAGACTGGGACAAGACCACCAAACATGGGTCATGGTGCCCACCTCCGTCCCACAGCGCCAGCACAGGTTCGAAGTTGTGGGGTAAATCTTGAGTAACAAGGAGGGCACCCAGTACCATCTGGAGAGAATTTTGAAGTTAGTCTCCTGAGATCTGCATGAGATGGACAGCTTATGACACATGCTGAAGGCCGTGGTCCAGTCCGCCGGGGCGATGGTCGTATGCAGTTCCCTCTCCCATGCCCTGGTATATGTCGACAACGCTCCAGCCATCTCCGTTAGCAGTAGGCCATAGATTTGGGACACAGGTTTGATGGGTGGGGAGCTCCGGCACCCTTGCTTCGAATCCTTAAAGATCGACGGGTGCCCTACCGCTGGGGCTTCCCGTTTGCCCTGCATGTGTCTCAGGGTGACACTACTGCGACCCTGAGGCATTTTTTGTGGCAAGAAGCACCCCAGCACTTGATTTCCCCGGTGGTCCAGTCAAGGGTAGGAGAGTGGCGTTGGAGCCATGGCAGACCGAGGAGGACTTCAGAGGTGCAGTTGGGCAAAACAAAAAGTTAAATTTTTTCGTGATGCAGTCCAATGCTCATGAGCAGGGGTTCTGTGCGGTAACGCACAGTGCAGTCCAATTTCACTCCGTTGACCGAGGAAATGTAGAGCGGCTTGGCGAGACGGGTCACAGGGATGTTGAACTTATTAACAAAAGAGGCCAAAATGAAATTTCCCGCAGAACCAGAGTCCAAGAAGGCCATAGCTGAGAAGGAGGAGTTGGCAGAAGGAGAAATCCGTACGGACACAGTGAGACGTGGAGAAGCAGACTTCGGACCAAGAGACACCACTCCCACGCGAGCTGGGTGCGTGCGTACGTTTCCCAGACGTGGAGGACGAATAGGGCAATCCACCAAGAAATGTTCGGTACTAGCGCAGTACAGACATAAATTTTTATCTCTGCGGCGAGTCCTCTCTTCATGGGTCAGGCGAAACCGATCCACTTGCATAGCCTCCTCGGCGGGAGGCACAGGGGTAGATTGCAAAGGATACTGTGAGAGAGGTGCCCAGAGATCAAGGTCTTTTTCCTGGCGGAGCTCCTGGCGTCTTTCAGAAAAACGCATGTCAATGCGGGTGGCCAAATGGATAAGTTCATGCAGGTTGGCAGGAATTTCTCGTGCGGCCAGCACATCTTTGATGTTACTGGATAGGCCTTTTTTAAAGGTCGCGCAGAGGGCCTCGTTATTCCAAGACAATTCGGAGGCGAGAGTACGAAATTGGATGGCGTACTCGCCTACTGAAGAATTACCCTGGACCAGGTTCAGCAGGGCAGTCTCGGCAGAAGAAGCTCGGGCTGGTTCCTCGAAGACACTTCGAATCTCAGCGAAAAAGGACTGTACGGAGGCAGTGACAGGATCATTGCGGTCCCAGAGCGGTGTGGCCCATGACAGGGCCTTCCCAGAGAGGAGACTGACCACGAAAGCCACCTTCGACCGTTCTGTAGGAAATTGGTCTGACAACATCTCCAAATGTAGGGAACATTGTGACAGGAAACCTCGGCAAAGTCTAGAGTCCCCATTAAATTTGTCCAGCAGGGACAAGCGGAGGCCAGGAGCGGGCACTCGCTGCGGAGGAGTTGCAGGAGCTGGCGGAGGAGATGGTTGCTGCCGTAGCTGTGGCAGAAGTTGCTGTAGCATGGCGATCAACTGCGACAGCTGCTGTCCTTGTTGGGCGAACTGTTGTCCAAGTTGCTCAATCTGTTGGGACTGCTGGGCGACCACCGTGGTAAGGTCAGCGACAACTGGCAGTGGGACCTCAGCGGGATCCATGGCCGGATCTACTGTTATGATTCGGCTAGCTGGATGTGAATCCTCTGTGTCAGCGAGGAATTGGCGTGGACCGTGTCAGTGGACCGGTTCTAGGGTTGCTACTGGTATTCACCAGAGCCCGTAGCAACCAGGTCGTATCCACCGGCAACGGCTCAACCTCGCTGACTGCTGAGAAGGCGTGGGACAGAAGGACTAGGCAGAGGCAAGGTCAGACGTAGCAGAAGGTCGGGGCAGGCGGCAAGGTTCGTAGTCAATAGCAACAGCAAGAGGTCAGGTACACTGGTAAGGCAAACACTGTAACGCTTTCTCTGGCACAAAGGCAACAAGATCCGGCAAGGAAGTGAAGGGGAAGTGAGGTAATATACACAGGGAACAGGTGGAAGCTAATTAGACTGATTGGGCCAGGCACCAATCATTGGTGCACTGGCCCTTTAAATCTTAGAGAGCTGGCGCGCGCGCGCCCTAAGGAGCGGAGCCGCGAGCGCCAGGACGTGACAGCCGGGGACCGGGACAGGTGAGTGACTTGGGATGCGATTCGCGAGCGGGCGTGTCCCGCTATGCGAATCGCATCCCCGCCGGCAGAGTCAGTGCAGCGCTCCCGGTCAGCAGGTCTGACCGGGGCGCTGCAGAGAGAGGAACGCCGCGAGCGCTCCGGGGAGGAGCAGGGACCCGGAGCACTCGGCGTAACAGCGGGGGAGGCAAGTCAGGAGTGAGCATGGCTGGTGTCATAGTGGGACCCTTTTCAGTGGCATGAGCTCGCCCAGGTGAGGTGATATGCCCCACAGGTAATATCCCTCCTCTCCTGCTCGCTGGTGAGGGAGAGGGCAGGGTGTGAGTCGAGCAGTGGGAAAAATCATGGCCAGCACCAGGCAGTGCATGCTGGGCAGATGTGAGAACAGGGGTAGCAGTCCCGGTAAAAAGGTCCTCCACAGCGTGTTTTCCCTCTGAGGAAGACATATTCAGTCCCGGAGAGTCTGGGGGACTTCTGAGGATCAGGGGGAAGCTCTGTGATAATGCGGGCGACAAGGCCCTTCCTCCGGTCACAGACATGGTGGGGAGGGCCCCCCAAGATGCTGCCCCGCAGAGAGGTCCCCTATACCTCCTACCTCAGTCGACATGGCCGACTGCGATGAGGGCCGCTCCAGGGTCACGGCGGCAGCGAGAGAGTGCGGCGCACGGAGCTGCGTCTGTAGGGGAGCCGACGGCAGTGACAGGACTCCTCTTCCAGACTCCAGTGCAGAGCTGCGTGGGCCTTCCGGTCCAGGGCACAGAGAGGACGGGTCCCTTCTTGCTGTGTCTCCAGCCGCAGCAGGGGAAGAGGGCTCACTCAGCGGGGATCTCCTGGGTAAGTCCAATAGTGCCGGGAGGTGGTTCCGGTGTGGTCCGGCAGTGGCACCGCTCCCTTTCTTGTCAGCACGTGGGGGTTGGTGGGCGGGCGCCCTGTATGGGTGAGGTGCCCGTGCCATCTTGGAAAGGCCCGCCCTCTCCCCGTGCGGCTCTACAAGCTCCTGGAGAGGGCTAAAATAGTTTGATATGGTCACCGTGGGTTGCTGGGGTGATCCCCGGTGCATGCGGTTCCTCCCCGACCTCCGTGTGCTCATGGGTGCAGGATAATTCCCCTAGAATAGCGGCCGTGTAGCGGAGCTCAGTAGTCCTGCTGCTGGCGTCTCACATGGCTACGTTACAGCGTATTTTAAGCTGCTGATACGCCGCTGAAGGGCAATACACCGCTACGAGCAGACACACTGCGATGCGCGAGTCGCCGTGCGCATGCACTGTATACTTGCATATAGCCTAGCTCATAGAGCGAGGGAGCGGCCGCAATGTGTGCGTGTACACCATGCATGAGCGGCGACACGCACATCGCTTCAGTGTGTCTGCACGTAGCGGCGTATTGCAGCACTGAGCAGGCACATGTAAAGGCAACATACAGAGGTCCTTCAGCGGTGGATCCGAATGTACCCTAAGAGAGCAAGTGTCTTCCATCTCAGCTTTCCTCCACAGGTCTCTCTCTCAAGATCCCCTGGTTAGAAGATTCCTAAAAGGAGCTCCTAGAATCAAGCCTACAATCATCTGACCAATAATCCCTGCATCGTGCTCAGGGGGTTATCTCTCTCCCTCAAGCCTTTGGAGGAGGTGAATCTTAAATGTTTCTCTTCCTGTACTAGCTGCGCTAGTACAGGAAGAGAAAAAAAACATCTGTCCTATCATTCCACAAGATGGAGAAATCCCCACTACTGTGCTGCTGATAGGAGCGTAAGGGGGAAAAAAGATAATCCAAAGAGAAACAACCTGGTTGATATTAGAAAACAGAGGCCTTCTCTTTGGATAGGGGATAAGATGTCTAGGGGCGAAGTACCCCTTTTATATTAAAAAATTCCATCTGTCCCATCATTCCACAAGATGGAGAAATCCCCACTAATGTGCTGATAGGAACGTAAGGGGGGAAAAAGATAATCCCAAGAGAAACAACCTGGTTGACATTAGAAAACAGAAGCCTTCTCTTTAAATAGGGGACAAGATGTCTAGGGACGAAGTACCCCTTTAATCTTTAAAAATTCCATCTGTCCTATCATTCCAGCAGATGGAAAAATCCCCACTACTGTGCTGCTGATAGGAGCGTAAGGGAAAAAAAAAGATAATCCCAAGAGAAACAAGCTGGTTAATATTAGAAAACAGAAGCCTTCTCAGCCTCGACCTATCGAGATGTCTTCGGATTTACCTGGATCAATCCAAGGAGTTCCGTAAGGATGAAAACCTTCTTATCCTTTTTTCTAGTAGCCATAAGGGCCACAAGGCTTCCAAACCAACTATCAGTCACTGGATTAAGGAAGCTATTCGGGAGTCTCTTGTTTCTCAGGGTCTGGAGCCCCCTGACTTTGTTAAAGCTCCCTCTACTAGAGCAGTAGCTGCTTCTTTTGCAGAGAGAAGCTCGATTCCTCTGGATCTCATCTGTAAATCGTCTTCTTGGAGTTCTCACTCCACCTTTATCTCACACTATAGAGTGGACTCCGGGATAACTATTCCTCATTTGGGCAGTCGGTATTATCCTCCGCCAGGCATGAGCGCCCTCCCATGGGGGTATCTGCTTGCTAAATCCCCATCTGTGGCACTGGTTAGGACGTAAGGGAATCGTTAATTTCTAACAATAATTTGTTTTCCTTAAGTCCTAACGGGGGCACAACAATCCCTCCCTATTTATGTTCTGTTTAGTTTTTCTGCTTCCTATAACACAAGGGGGCGGGGGTCTCTACCTCCTTATATGGGGGAGGTGGGAGGGTCTAAAATTTTTATCACTTGAGGTTGTCAATAAATTTCCACTGGTCCTAACCAGTTCCACGGGGGCAAAATACCCCATAAGTGCCACTGTTACGACTAAGGCACAAATAATTATCGTTAGAAAGTAATGATTCTGAGCTCCACCCCCACATGTACTGGTCACATGATTGTGACATCATCACAGGTCCTACACCTCCCCCATCTATCAGATACAGATCAGGTCCTGGTCAGGCAGTAAGAAGATTACATGGGGAGGAGGTTTGTTACAGTGTGTCACCCCAGTAGTAAGGATATTACATGAGGAGGAGGTTTGTTACAGTGTGTCACCCCAGTAGTAAGGAGATTACATGAGGAGGAGGTTTGTTACAGTGTGTCAACCCAGTAGTAAGGAGATTACATGAGGAGGAGGTTTGTTACAGTGTGTCACCCCAGTAGTAAGGAGATTACATGAGGAGGAGGTTTGTTACAGTGTGTCACCCCAGTAGTAAGAAGAATACATGAGGAGGAGGTTTGTTACAGTGTTACCCCAGTAGTAAGGAGATTACATTAAGAAGAGGTTTGTTACAGTGTGTCACCCCAGTAGTAAGGAGATTACATGAGGAGGAGGTTTGTTACAGTGTGTCACCCCAGTAGTAAGGAGATTACATGAGGAGGAGGAGGTTTGTTACAGTGTGTCACCCCAGTAGTAAGGAGAATACATGAGGAGGAGGTTTGTTACAGTGTGTTACCCCAGTAGTAAGGAGATTACATGAGGAGGTTTGTTACAGTGTGTCACCCCAGTAGTGAGGAGATTACATGAGGAGGAGGTTTGTTACAGTGTGTCACCCCAGTAGTAAGGAAATTACATGTGAAGGAGGTTTGTTACAGTGTGTGATGTACAGGGGCACAGTCGGGTGGTGATTTACGGGGGGCACAGTCGGGTGGTGATTTACGGGGGGCACAGTCTGGTGGTGATGTACGGGGGCAGAGTTGGGTGGTGATGTTCGGGGGCACAGTCTGGTGGTGATGTACGGGGGCAGAGTTGGGTGGTGATGTACGGGGGTACAGTCGAGGGGTGATGTACGGGTGCACAGTCGGGTGGTTATGTACAGGGGCACAGTCGGGTGGTGATGTACAGGGGCACAGTCGGGTGGTGATGTACAGGAGCACAGTAGGGTGGTGATGTACGGGGCACAGTTGGGTGGTGATGTACAGGGGCACAGTCGGGAGGTGATGTACGGGGGCACAGTCGGGCGGTGACGTACGGGGGCACAGTCGGGCGGTGACGTACGGGGGCACAGTCGGGCGGTGACGTACGGGGGCACAGTCGGGTGGTGACGTATAGGGGCACAGTCGGGCGGTGATGTACAGGGGCACAGTCGGGTGGTGACGTATAGGGGCACAGTCGGGTGGTGATGTACAGGAGCACAGTCGGGTGGTGATGTACAGGGGCACAGTCGGGTGGTGACGTACAGGGGCACAGTCGGGCGGTGACGTATAGGGGCACAGTCAGGTGGTGATGTACGGGGGCACAGTCGGGTGGTGATGTACGGGGGCACAGTCGGGTGGTGATGTACAGGAGCACAGTCGGGTGGTGATGTACAGGGGCACAGTCGGGTGGTGATGTACAGGGGCACAGTCGGGTGGTGATGTACAGGGGCACAGTCGGGTGGTGATGTACAGGGGCACAGTCGGGTGGTGATGTACAGGGGCACAGTCGGGTGGTGATGTACAGGGGCACAGTCGGGTGGTGATGTACAGGGGCACAGTCGGGTGGTGATGTACAGGGGCACAGTCGGGTGGTGATGTACAGGGGCACAGTCGGGTGGTGATGTACAGGGGCACAGTCGGGTGGTGATGTACAGGGGCACAGTTGGGTGGTGATGTACAGGGGCAAAGTCGGGTGGTGATGTACAGGGGCACAGTCGGGTGGTGATGTACAGGGGTACAGTCGGGCGGTGACGTATAGGGGCACAGTCGGGTGGTGGTGTACAGGGGCACAGCCGGGTGGTGATGTACAGGGGTACAGTCGGGCGGTGATGTACAGGGGCACAGTCGGGCGGTGATGTACAGGGGCACAGTCGGGCGGTGATGTACAGGGGCACAGCCGGGTGGTGATGTACAGGGGTACAGTCGGGCGGTGATGTACAGGGGCACAGTCGGGCGGTGATGTACAGGGGCACAGTCGGGTGGTGATGTACAGGGGCACAGTCGGGCGGTGATGTACAGAGGCACAGCCGGGTGGTGATGTACGGGGGCACAGCCGGGGGGTGATGTACGGGGGCACAGCCGGGTGGTGATGTACGGGGGCACAGCCGGGTGGTGATGTACAGGGGCACAGTCGGGTGGTGATGTACAGGGGCACAGCCGGGTGGTGATGTAAAGGGGCACAGTCGGGTGGTGATGTACAGGGGCACAGTCGGGTGGTAATGATGTACAGGGGCACAGTCGGGGGGTGATGTACAGGAGCACAGTCGGGTGGTGATGTACAGGAGCACAGTCGGGTGGTGGTGATGTACAGGAGCACAGTCGGGTGGTGATGTACAGGGGCACAGTCGGGGGGTGATGTACAGGGGCACAGTCGGGTGGTGATGTACAGGGGCACAGTCGGGTGGTGATATACAGGGGTACAGTCGGGTGGTGATATACAGGGGTACAGTCAGGTGGTGATGTACAGGGGCACAGTCGGGTGGTGATGTACAGGGGCACAGCCGGGTGGTGATGTACAGGGGCACAGCCGGGTGGTGATGTACAGGGGCACATCCGGGTGGTGATGTACAGGGGCACAGTCGGGTGGTGATGTACAGGGGCACAGTCGGGGGGTGATGTACAGGGGCACAGTCGGGTGGTGATGTACAGGGGCACAGTCGGGTGGTGATGTACAGGGGTACAGTCGGGTGGTGATGTACAGGGGCACAGTCGGGTGGTGATGTACAGGAGCACAGTCGGGTGGTGATGTACAGGGGCACAGTCGGGTGGTGATGTACAGGGGCACAGCCGGGTGGTGATGTACAGGGGCACAGCCGGGTGGTGATGTACAGGGGCACATCCGGGTGGTGATGTACAGGGGCACAGTCGGGTGGTGATGTACAGGGGCACAGTCGGGTGGTGATGTACAGGGGCACAGTCGGGTGGTGATGTACAGGAGCACAGTCGGGTGGTGATGTACAGGGGCACAGTCGGGTGGTGATGTACAGGGGCACAGCCGGGTGGTGATGTACAGGGGCACAGCCGGGTGGTGATGTACAGGGGCACATCCGGGTGGTGATGTACAGGGGCACAGTCGGGTGGTGATGTACAGGGGCACAGTCGGGGGGTGATGTACAGGGGCACAGTCGGGGGGTGATGTACAGGGGCACAGTCGGGTGGTGATGTACAGGGGCACAGTCGGGTGGTGATGTACAGGGGTACAGTCGGGTGGTGATGTACAGGGGCACAGTCGGGTGGTGATGTACAGGAGCACAGTCGGGTGGTGATGTACAGGGGCACAGTCGGGTGGTGATGTACAGGGGCACAGCCGGGTGGTGATGTACAGGGGCACAGCCGGGTGGTGATGTACAGGGGCACATCCGGGTGGTGATGTACAGGGGCACAGTCGGGTGGTGATGTACAGGGGCACAGCCGGGTGGTGGTATATTATAATTAAATTAAATAAAAATATATTCCAGTATTAAAGGTAGATCCTTCTTTGAAGGAAACTGTGGGGGATTTATATGGTCTCCAGAAGGGTCCATCATTGGACTCCATGTTGTCACCTGACCTATTGGGATGGGTAATTCTGTCTCCTGGCTTTCTCATGCTGGAAATTAGAAATGTGGCCACACACGTTGTGGGACAAGATGTCACATGGATGTAAAATATACTGTGTGGAGAGCCGCTGCCAATGGCCCTGATTTACTGAGAGTGTTGTGTAGGTTTCTTTGTGGGTTTTAATTCACTACAATTTTTTTCCCACAGTATTTACTAAGATTTCCCTACATTTCCCACTTTCCCTACATTTTCCTTTTTTTACACCCGCTCTGATCCGTTGGATTTTCCTCAGTTGAAATCCACCACATTTTCAGTGGAAACCTTAGTAAATATGTTTTTTTTTTTGTGAAAATGTTGGGAACACGCCCCCTTTTTGGCGGTCCCGCCCACTTTTGCCAGCAGCCACGGGATTCTTAGTAAAATTGAGAGTTAGTCGGGTTCTTTTCAATTCTGGCACAGACAGAATTTCTGGCGCAATCCTCCAGAATCTGGCGCACAACCCGACAAAACATGTCGGGTTTCTAATAGTAAATCAGGGCCAATATGTAGAATGAGAATATTTCGACCCTGTCTCCCCATTTCAGGAGTGTACATGCGGGAACACCAGAGTCTGTGGCATCGGAAGAGTCCTGAACAATGCCGGGGGAGGGGATCTGAGGAAACAATTGTGCAATCGGGAAACATACTTAGTAATAGACAACCATTAGGTATGAATTTTAAGGTTAGATTTGAAAACTACATATTGAATTATCCGGTCCGTATTCAGATATTGTAATTAAGATACCCGGTCACGGGAAGGGGAAGAGGTTTCAGTATTTTAGGGAGTTTGTTCCTGTTGTAAAACTATACTATGATTAAGCGCATCCTGCATGAAACGCGTTAGAGGTTTTTACCTCTCGCTCCTTGGTCTGAACACAATTCTTAAATAAAGCAAAAGCATTTTGCATCATCACTACTGTATATATATATAGAGAGAGAGAGAGAGTTTTTTTTATAAAAAAAAAATATATAATATATAATATTATATACCGTATTTATCGGCGTATAACACTCACTTTTTAGGCAAAATTTTTTAGCCTAAAGTCTACCTGCGTGTTATACGCCGATAAGCCGCTGCAGTTCAATGATTTAAAGCGGGCGCTTTAAATCAATGAACTGCAGCGGCTTTGCAGGTGCAGAGATCGCCAGCGCTGCCGGCTTCTCTGCCCCTGCCTGTCCTGGGGTCTAGAGCCCTGCTGCCGCCGCTTCTCTCCCCCTGGCCATCGGCGCCGCTGCCCGTTCTCTCCCCCTGGCTGTCGGCGCCGCTTCTCTCCCCATGGCTATCGGCGCCGGCAATGGGGCACCGGCACCGATAGTCAGGGGGAGAGAACAGGCACCGGCACCGATAGTCAGGGGGAGAGAACAGGCAGCGGCACCGATAGTCAGGGGGAGAGAACGGGCAGCGGCGCCGATAGCCAGGGGGAGAGAAGGGCCGGCAGCAGGGCTCTAGACCCCAGGGCAGGCAGGGGGAGAGAAGCGGGCAGCGACGGCCTCTCTCCCCCTGCCTTTCCTGGGGGTATATCGGGGTATACACGCGCACACACGCACCCTCATTTTACCAAGGATATTTGGGTAAAAAACTTTTTTTACCCAAATATCCCTGGTAAAATGAGGGTGCGTGTTATAGGGCAGTGCGTGGTATACCCCGATAAATACGGAAATATAAAATTAAATATAATATTATATAAAAAATGTAATAATAAAATAATTTGATATAATATATATAAATAATTTAATAAAATAATTTAATATATAATAATATGATATAATATATATATATATACACATATCATTTTTTTTTTATATACATATTTTCTCAAAAAAGTATATATTTTCTTTTATACGCCGATATATCTTCGGAAATACTTTTTTAACCAGAATCAATAAGTCAAGATAAGTTTTATGATGGCGCTAGCGTCATGAACGGCAGGTCCCGGCTGCGTGACCAGCCGGTAATGGTGGACATGAGCGATCGCGCTGTTGTCTGCCATTAACCCCTCAGATGCCGTGATCAATACAGATCACGGCATCTGCGGCAGTGTGTCTACCGTTATTGCTGATCTGATCGCCCACAGCACGGCCGTGGGGATCAGATCAGCTAAGATGGCGGCCGGAGGTCCCCTCATCTGCCTCCGCTGCTCTCCCGGGGTCTTCTGCACTGATCTGGCTTCCAGTAGACAAGAAGATCTCTGATAATACTGATCAGTGCTACGCCTTTGTATCCTGAACAGTATTAGCAATCTAGAGAAACCTTACCCACACCTCAAGAATACCACCCGACTAGGTACACAATGAAAACTGATTGAAAACAGCTGGTTTGTAAAAATGTAAAGATTTATTAAAATACAATAAAAATAATTAGGAAAAACCCATTAACATATAAACCATACTGATCAGAGCAATACTTAGATGTTATAATTATCTGCCAATGGGCCCTAATGGCAGAATTAGTATAGATAGTATGAGGCAGATGCCTATTTTCTGAGCAATGGAATATAATAGCAAGTGCCGATGGTCCGGAATATTCTGTTAGTATATAGAGTGAAAAATCAGTCTCTAAGTTGGTTTAGTATAAGCTGCCCATAGTCTTTACGAAGATGGGTAAATAATTCTCACCGTGCGACGGGCCGAAGATGGTACCGTATTTTTTCGCCGTATAAGACGCACTTTTTCTTCCCCAAAACTGGGGGGAAAAAGTCGGTGCGTCTTATACGGCGAATACACACACCTATCGGGTCGGTCCCTGCGGCCATCAACGGCCGGGACCCGCGGCTAATACAGGACATCACCAATCGCGGTGATGCCCTGTATTAACCCTTCAGGCGTCCCGAACAGCTTACAGGACACCGGGAGGGACCTTACCTGCTTCCTCGGTGTCTCCTCCGTGCCGGGATCCCCTGCATGGCCGGCGCTCTCCTTCGTCGTCATCACGTCGTCCCGCACACCGTCCCATCATTCAATAGGAGCGGCGTGCGTAGCGACGTGATGACGGCGACGGAGAGCGTGGATCCCGGGGAAGAAGACGTCCGGAGCGACGGGGACACCACGGGGATGACGGGCCCGGAGCGGCGCGGACAAGTGAGTATTACCTCCTATACCAGTGGTCTTCAACCTGCGGACCTCCAGATGTTGCAGAACTACAACTCCCAGCATGCCCGGACAGCCAACGGCTGTCCGGGCATGCTGGGAGTTGTAGTTTTGCAACATCTGGAGGTCCGCAGGTTGAAGCTCACTGTTGGGTGCAGAATCTTTTTTTTCTAGATTTTGCACCTATAAATTGGGTGCGTCTTATATGCCGGTGCGTCCTATAGGGCGAAAAATACGGTAAGTCCTGAAGGTGCTGCGATGTTGTCTACGGTGGATGAGCAGAGTGATCTTGTAGGAGTGGAGCTCCGGCAGGAGACTCCTAAGTGTGTGGTCCGCCATGTCAATATACACCCGTTCTTGTGTCGGACCCTCACTCGAATGTTAAAGGGGTAGTCCAGTGGTGAAAAACTTACATAAGTTTGAGATTGCGGGGGGTCCTACCGCTGGGGCCCCCTGCAATCTCTCTGTACTCCGGCCAGATAGCGGGTGAAGGCCACCACACGAAGCGGCGGCCGACACGCCCCTCAATACATCTCTATGGCAGAGCCGGAGATTGCCGAAGGTAGCGCTTCGGCTCTGCCATAGAGTTGTATTGAGGGGGTGTGTCGGCCGCCGTTTCGTGCGGAGGTCGACACGCCCCCTTCCCGCGGGCTGTCGGGGACCCATACAGGAGATCGCGGCTCCAGCAGTCGGATCCCCCGCGATCTGCAACTTATCCCCTATCCTTAGGACAGGGGATAAGTTGTTCACCACTGGACTACAAGATGGGTAAATAATTCTCACCGTGGCAGCTGGTCCCGTGCTGCGGCGGGATGAGGATGGTAAGTCCTGCGGGTGCTGCCATGTTGTCTACGGTGGATGAGCAGAGTGATCTTGTAGGAGTGGAGCTCCGGCAGGAGACTCCTAAGTGTGTGGTCCGCCATGTCAATATACACCCGTTCTTGTGTCGGACCCTCACTCGAATGTTAAGGCAGGATATTCGTGGAAATGGCACCGATGTTGCTGTGCGCCCGATAGGTGGGGCTTTTTGATTGTTACAGCAGGTGCAGTGGGCAGCTTGCTTTAGTTGTTATATGCCGGCAGTGCGTCTGGATAGCGCTCAGTTCAGACTATAGGCCTAGACGCGTTTCAGGGTGCTATAACTGACCCCTTTAATTTGCCTACTGAGGAAGGGGTCGGTTATAGCACCCTGAAACGCGTCCAGGCCTATAGTCTGAACTGAGCGCCATCCAGACGCACTGCCGGCATATAACAACTAAAGCAAGCTGCCCACTGCCCCTGCTGCAGCAATCAAAAAGCCCCACCTATCGGGCGCACAGCAACATCGGTGCCATTTCCACGAATATCCTGCCTTAACATTCGAGTGAGGGTCCGACACAAGAACGGGTGTATATTGACATGGCGGACCACACACTTAGGAGTCTCCTGCCGGAGCTCCACTCCTACAAGATCACTCTGCTCATCCACCGTAGACAACATGGCAGCACCCGCAGGACTTACCATCCTCGACCCGCCGCAGCACGGGACCAGCTGCCACGGTGAGAATTATTTATCCATCTTCATAAAGACTATGGGCAGCTTATTCTAAACCAACTTAGAGACTGATTTTTCACTCTATATTTAAATTGCTGGACTAACAGAATATTCCGGACCATCGGCACTTGCTATTATATTCCATTGCTCAGAAAATAGGCATCTGCCTCATACTATCTATACTAATTCTGCCATTAGGGCCCATTGGCAGATAATTATAACATCTAAGTATTGCTCTGATCAGTATGGTTTATATGTTAATGGGTTTTTCCTAATTATTTTTATTGTATTTTAATAAATCTTTACATTTTTTCAAATCAGCTGTTTTCAATCAGTTTTCATTGTGTACCTAGTCGGTTGGTATTCTTGAGGTGTGGTTAAAGGGGTACTCCGGCGCTAAGACATCTTATCCCCTATCCAAAGGATAGGGGATAAGATGCCTGACCGCGGGGGTCCCGCCGCTGGGGACCCCCGTAAGCTTCCATGCCGCACCCCGTCAGAATCAGCCCCCAGAGCGTGCTCGCTCCGGGTCTGATTACTAGCGATCACAGGGACGGAGCATAGTGATGTTACGGCTCCGCCCCCTCAATGCAAGCCTATGGAGGGGGCGTGACAGCTGTCACGCCCCCTCCATAGGCTTGCATTGAGGGGGCGGAGCCGTGATGTCACACGGGGGTGGAGCCGAGACATCACTATGCTCCGACCCTGTGATCGCTAGTAATCAGACCCGGAGCGAGCTCGCTCCGGGGGCTGATTCCGACGGGGTGCGGCGTGGAAGATCACGGGGGTCCCCAGCGGCAGGACCCCTGCGGTCAGGCATCTTATCGCTGGAGTACCCCTTTAAGGTTTCTCTAGATTTCATATAATTTTGATCTGTGGGGATCGATCTTTTAACCACATTCACCTCGAATACCTGGTTGTGAGCTGCACACGTATTCTTTCTCTGTATTAGCAATCTAATGCGATTATGCTAGGGGACATAATGAGTTAAAAAAATAAAAAAGTAAAAAAATAAAAACTTACAAAAATTTTTAAAATAAATCCCCCCCCTTTTCCATATTTTACTCAAAAAGCATAAGAAATCATAATTATTAAACATATTTGGTATCGCCGCGTGTGTAAAATGTCCGATCTATCAAAATATAATGTTAAAGGGGTACTCCGCCCCGAGACATCTTATCCCCTATTGAAAGGATAGGGGATAAGATGTCAGATCGCGGGGGTCCCGCTGCTGGGGACCCCCGGGATCTCGGCTTCAGCACCCCACCTGTTGCGGCTTCCGGCAGCGCTGGAGGCTCTCATCCTAACGACTCCCGACCTTGGTGACGTCGCGACTCCGCCCCCGTGTGATGTCACGCCCCCTCCCATAGACTTGCATTGAGGGGGCGGGGCGTGACGTCACACGGAGCCAGAGTCGCGACGTCACGATCTCACGTCACCGTGGTCGGGAGCCGTTAGGATGAGAGCCTCCAGCGCTGCCGGAAGCCACAACAGGTGGGGTGCTGAAGCCGAGATCCCGGGGGTCCCCAGCAGCGGGACCCCCGCGATCTGACATCTTATCCCCTATCCTTTCAATAGGGGATAAGATGTCTAGGGGGGGAGGACCCCTTTAATGATCCCGTACGGTGAATGGCGTAAACGTCAATTTTTTTTATAAATAAACAAATACAAAATTGTTGCTTTTGTCACATCACAATCACAATTTTTTTTATAAAAAGCGATCAAAAATCACTTATACACAAAAGGGGTAAAAAAAAAAAGAGTCCTCTTACCGCCCCGTATACGGAAAAAAGGAAAAATTATAGGTGGTCAAATTAGGGAGATTTTAAACATACTGAGGCCCTTTCACACTACTGTTATCCCCCGTCAATAACGGCCGTCAAACTCGCTTTTTTTTTTTTTTGACGGGTCCTAACGGGTCCCGATGGACCCCATTAAAGTCAATGGGGTCCATCGGGCGCTGCTATTTTCAGAGAGAATAGCAAGAGAGAATAGCAGGAGAAAAAGACGGTGCAAGCACTATTTTTTTCCTCGCTATTCGCGATTATAAAACGACGGGTTTCACATTGCCGGAGACAAACGGTATTGTTGATGTAGCCTGATTTTGTAAAAAAAAAATTTGATATTTTTTTAAAGCAGTAAAATAATAGAAAAGTACGTAAAGATGGGGATCATTTTAATCGTATTGACCCACAGAATAAAGAAAACGTGTCGTTTTTACCGTAAAGTGTACAGCGTGAAAACTAAATCCTCCAAAATTAGCAAAACTGTGGTTTTCATTAAAATTTCCTCCCTAAAAAAATAATTTTTTGGTTTCGACATCCATTTTATGGTAAAATGAGAGGTGTCCTTACAAAAGTACAATTGGTTGCGCAAAAATGAAGCCCTCATGTGGGTCTGTGGATGGAAATATAAAAGAGTTATGGATTTTAGAAGGCGAGGAGGAAAAAACGAAAACGCAAAAATAAAATGGGCTGTGTCCTTAAAGGGGTACTCCGCTGCTCAGCGTTTGGAACAAACTGTTCCGAACGCTGGAGCCGGGAGCTCGTGATGTCATAGCCCCGCCCCATCATAACATCACGCCCCGCCCCCTCAATGCAAGTCTATGGGAGGGGGCGTGACGGCCGTCACGCCCCCTCCTATAGACTTGCATTGAGGGGGCTGGGTATGACGTCATGAGGGGGCGGAGCTATTATGTCACGAGCTCCCGGCTCCAGCGTTCAGTTTGTCGCCGAGCCCAAGGCCGGCCCAGAAAACGCCAGTAATGTATATTTATGACATGTAAATGTCTTCTTCCCTGTGTGAATTCTCTCATCTCTCACAAGATCTGATTTACTTAAAGGGGTATTCCAGGAATTATTATGTGACTATGCTACAGGGGCTGTAAAGTTAGTGTAGTCCATAATATAGTGTCTGTACCTGTTTGTGACGGTTTTCTCACAATTTTGAGATTTTCACCCCAATATTTATTTTTACCAGCAATTAAAATGACTGTTGTCTCAGATTTTTCCCAGGTTGCAATGCGGCCGAGACCTGACATCACTAGTCAGCTGATGACAGGGAGCCTGTCTGCTTCAATGGGTGGAGGGATCAATC
This sequence comes from Hyla sarda, assembly GCF_029499605.1. Lineage (NCBI taxonomy): Eukaryota > Metazoa > Chordata > Amphibia > Anura > Hylidae > Hyla > Hyla sarda. Next base: position 582,785 of record NC_079189.1, on the reverse strand, counting down.
TGCAACTTATGCAACAGCTGTAGGCACCCTGATTGAAAACCACAGGTCTTTGGAATGGATGCTGCTCATTTATGTTTCAATGGGTGGGGTGGCTGATGTGTGGGAGGGAGGAAAATGGAATTATGGGATTTGTAGGCAAAGAAGAAAACTCAAACAGGAAATACAAGTTCACAAAAAGCTACCAGTGTTATGTAATCTCACAACATAGACAAGCGCAGATCCTTCCTAATCATGTCCATTACTGTCTGCCAGGTACCTACTAAAATCACCTTATGCTGGAGAAAATCATTAAAGGGGTACTCCGGTGGAAAACTTTTTTTTTTTTTTAATCAACTGCTGCCAGAAAGTTATACAGATTTGTAAATTACTTCTATTAAAAAAAAATCTTAATCCTTCCAGTACTTATTAGCTGCTGAATACTACAGAGGAAATTATTTTTTTTTTGGAACACAGAGCTCTCTGCTGACATCATGACCACAGTGCTCTCTGCTGACATCTCTGTCCATTTTAAGAACTGTCCAGAGTAGGAGAAAATCCCCATAGCAAACATGTGCTGCTTGGGACAGTTCCTAAAATGGACAGAGATGTCAGCAGAGAGCACTGTGCTAGTGATGTCAGCAGAGAGCTCTGTGTTCCCAAAAGAAAATAATTTCCTCTGTAGTATTCAGCAGCTAATAAGTACTGGAAGGATTAAGATTTTTTAACAGAAGTAATTTACAAATCTGTTTAACTTAAATAACAACATTAGACCCAAAAACTTAAATAATACAATTAGCCCCAATAACTTAACCCCCTAAGGACTGAGCCCTTTTTCACCTTAAGGACTCAGCCATTTTTTGCAATTCTGACCACTGTCACTTTAAACATTAATAACTCTGATGCTTTTAGTTATCATTCTGATTCCGAGATTGTTTTTTCGTGACATATTCTACTTTAACTTAGTGGTAAAATTTTTTGGTAACTTGCATCCTTTCTTGGTGAAAAATCCCAAAATTTGATGAAAAATTTGAAAATTTAGCATTTTTCTAACTTTGAAGCTCTCTGCTTGTAAGGAAAATGGATATTCAAAATATATTTTTTTTATTCACATATACAATATGTCTACTTTATGTTTGCATCATAAAATTTATGAGTTTTTACTTTTGGAAGACACCAGAGGCTTCAAAGTTCAGCAGCAATTTTCCAAATTTTCACAAAATTTTGAAACTCGCTTTTTTTCAGGGACCAGTTCAGGTTTGAAGTGGATTTGAAGGGTCTCCATATTAGAAATACCCCATAATTGACCCCATTATAAAAACTGCACCCCCCAAAGTATTCAAAATGACATTCAGTAAGCGTTTTAACCCTTTACGGGTTTCACAGGAATAGCAGCAAAGTGAAGGAGAAAATTCACAATCTTCATTTTTTACACTCGCATGTTTTTGTAGACCCAATTTTTGAATTTTTACAAGGGGTAAAAGGAGAAAATTTTTACTTGTATTTGAAACCCAATTTCTCTCGAGTAAGCACATACCTCATATGTCTATGTTAATTGTTCGGCGGGCGCAGTAGAGGGCTCAGAAGGGAAGGAGCGACAAATGGTTTTTGGGGGGCATGTCACATTTAGGAAGCCCCTATGGTGCCAGAACAGCAAAAAAAAAACACATGGCATACCATTTTGGAAACTAGACCCCTCGGGGAACATAACAAGGGGTAAAGTAAACCTTAATACCCCACAGGTGATTCACAACTTTTGCATACGTAAAAAAAAAAAAAAAAAATTCCCTAAAATGCTTGGTTTCCCAAAAGTTTTACATTTTTAAAAAGGGTAATAGCAGAAAATATCCCCCAAAATTTGAAGCCCAATTTCTCCCGATTCAGAAAACACCCCATATGGGGGTGAAAAGTGCTCTGCTGGCGAGAAGGAGTCACATTTGGCTTTTTTGAAGGAAATTTTGCTCTGGGGGCATGCCGCATTTAGGAAGCCCCTATGGTGCCAGGACAGCAAAAAAAAACAGACGGCATACCATTTTGGAAACTAGACCCCTTGGGGAACGTAAAAAGGGGTAAAGTGAACCTTAATACCCCAAAGGGGTTTCACAACTTTTGCATATGTCCAAAAAAAAAAAAATTACCTAAAATGCTTGGTTTCCCAAAATTTTTTTATTTTTACAAAGGGTTAAAGCAGAAAATACCCCCCAAAATTTGAAGCCCAATTTCTCCCGATTCAGAAAACACCCCATATGGGGGTGAAAAGTGCTCTGCTGGCGCACTACAGGTCTCAGAAGAGAAGGAGTCACATTTGGCTTTTTGAAAGCAAATTTTGCTCTGGGGGCATGCCGCATTTAGGAAGCCCCTATGGTGCCAGGACAGCAAAAAAAAAAAACATGGCATACCATTTTGGAAACTAGACCCCTCGGGGAACGTAACAAGGGGTTAAGTGAACCTTAATACCCCACAAGTGTTTCACGACTTTTGCATATGCAAAAAAAATAATTTTTTTTTTACCTAAAATGCCTCTTTTCCCAAAAATTTTACATTTTTAAAAAGGGTAAAAGCAGAAAATACCCCCCAAAATTTGTAACACAATTTCTCCCGAGTACGGCGATACCCCATATGTGACCCTAAACTGTTGTCTTGAAATACGACAGGGCTCCAAAGTGAGAGCGCCATGCGCATTTGAGGCCTAAATTAGGGACTTGCATAGGGGTGGACATAGGGGTATTCTACGCCAGTGATTCCCAAACAGGGTGCCTCCAGCTGTTGTAAAACTCCCAGCATGCCTGGACAGTCAGTGGCTATCCGGCAATACTGGGAGTAGTTGTTTTGCAACAGCTGGAGGCTCCGTTTTGGAAACAGTGGCGTACCAGACGTTTTTCATTTTTATTGGGGAGGGGGGCTGTGTAGGGGTATGTGTATTTGTAGTGATTTTTACTTTTTATTTTATTTTGTGTTAGTGTAGTGTAGTGTTTTTAGGGTACAGTCACATGGGCGGGGGTTCACAGTAGTTTCACGCTGGCAGTTTGAGCCGCAGCTCAAACTTGCAGCCGGATACTTACTGTAATCCTCCGCCCATGTGAGTGTACCCTGTACGTTCACATTGGGGGGGGGGGGGGGACGACGTCCAGCTGTTGCAAAACTACAACTCCCAGCATGTACGGTCTATCAGTGCATGCTGGGAGTTGTAGTTTTGCAACCGCTGGAGGCTCCGTTTTGGAAACAGTGGCGTACCAGACGTTTTTCATTTTTATTGGGGAGGGGAGGGTGGTTGTATAGGGGTATGTGTATATGTAGTGTTTTTTACTTTTTATTTTATTGTGTGTTAGTGTAGTGTAGTGTTTTTAGGGTACAGTCACACGGGCGGGGGTTCACAGTAGTTTCTCGCTGGCAGTTTGAGCTGCGACAGAAAATTTGCCGCAGCTCAAACTTGCAGCCGGATACTTGCTGTAATCCTCCGCCCATGTGAGTGTACCCTGTACGTTCACATTGGGGGGGGGAACATCCAGCTGTTGCAAAACTACAACTCCCAGCATGTACGGTCTATCAGTGCATGCTGGGAGTTGTAGTTTTGCAACAGCTGGAGGCACACTGGTTGTGAAACACAGAGTTTGGTAACAAACTCAGTGTTTTGCAACCAGTGTGCCTTCAGCTGTTGCAAAAGCTACATCCCCCAGCATGTACGGACAGCGGAAGGGCATGCTGGGTGTTGTAGTTATGCAACAGCTGGAGGCATACTACTTTGGCTGGGGATGCTGGGGACTGTAGTTATGCAACAGCTGGAGACACACTGGTTTGCTACATAACTCAGTGTGCCTTCAGCTGTTGCAAAACTACAACTCCCAGCAGTCAACGACAGCCAACGGGCATGCTGGGAGTTGTAGTTATGCAACCAGCAGATGCACTACTACAACTCCCAGCATGCACTTTAGCTGTTGGTGCAAGCTGGGAGTTGTAGTTGCACAACAGCTGAAGGTACACTTTTCCATAGAAAAAATGTGCCTCCAGCTGTTGCAAAACTACAAGTCCCAGCATGCCCATGGTGGTCTGCCTCCTGCTGTTGCATAACTACAGCTCCCAGCATGCCCTTTTTGCATGCTGGGAGCTGTTGCTAAGCAACAGCAGGAGGCTGTCACTCACCTCCTGCTGCTGCTCCACGATGCCGCCGCACAGGTCAGTCCCTCGCCGCCACCGTCGCTCCTGGGGCCCCGATCCCAACATTGACGCCAGGGATCGGGGTTCCCAGCACCCGGGGTCGTCTTCCCGCACCCGCTCACGTCCTCCGGAAGAGGGGCGGAGCGGGTTGCGGGAGTGACACCCGCAGCAGGCGCCCTGATTGGTCGGCCGGTAATCCGGCCGACGAATCAGGGCGATCGTGAGGTGGCACCAGTGCCACCTCACCCCTGCAGGCTCTGGCTGTTCGGGGCCGTCGGAGACGGCCCCGAACAGCCTGTAATTCCGGGTCACCGGGTCACTGGAGACCCGATTGACCCGGAATCTGCCGCAGATCGCTGGACTGAATTGTCCAGCGATCTGCGGCCATCGCCGACATGGGGGGGCATAATGACCCCCCTGGGCGATATGCCCCGATGCCTGCTGAACGATTTCAGCAGGCATCGGGCACCGGCTCCCTTCCGGCTAGCGGCGGGGGGCCGGGATTTGACAGGACGTACTCAAACGTCCTGAGTCCTTAAGGACTCGGAAAAGGGGACGTTTGAGTACGTCTTGCGTCCTTAAGGGGTTAAATAGTACAATTAGCCCTTATAACTCAAATAATAACATTAACCCCAATAACTCTGAAAATCCCATTAGTGAGACTATAAGTGTAAAACTTAATGGAAATGTAAAGTGTATGTTCACAAATGCCAGAAGCCGAGCAAATAAAATGGGGGCGCTTGAGGCCTTGATACTGGAGGAACTTATTGATATAGTTGGGGTCACTGAGACATGGCTGGTGATATAGTTGGGGTCACTGAGACATGGCTGGTGATATAGTTGGGGTCACTGAGACATGGCTGGTGATATAGTTGGGGTCACTGAGACATGGCTGGTGATATAGTTGGGGTCACTGAGACATGGCTGGTGATATAGTTGGGGTCACTGAGACATGGCTGGTGATATAGTTGGGGTCACCGAGACATGGCTGGTGATATAGTTGGGGTCACCGAGACATGGCTGGTGATATAGTTGGGGTCACCGAGACATGGCTGGTGATATAGTTGGGGTCACTGAGACATGGCTGGTGATATAGTTGGGGTCACTGAGACATGGCGGGTGATATAGTTGGGGTCACTGAGACATGGCTGGTGATATAGTTGGGGTCACTGAGACATGGCTGGTGATATAGTTGGGGTCACTGAGACATGGCTGGTGATATAGTTGGGGTCACTGAGACATGGCTGGTGATATAGTTGGGGTCACTGAGACATGGCTGGTGATATAGTTGGGGTCACTGAGACATGGCTGGTGATATAGTTGGGGTCACTGAGACATGGCTGGTGATATAGTTGGGGTCACTGAGACATGGCTGGTGATATAGTTGGGGTCACTGAGACATGGCTGGTGATATAGTTGGGGTCACTGAGACATGGCTGGTGATATAGTTGGGGTCACTGAGACATGGCTGGTGATATAGTTGGGGTCACTGAGACATGGCTGGTGATATAGTTGGGGTCACTGAGACATGGCTGGGGATATAGTTGGGGTCACTGAGACATGGCTGGACTCCTCACATGACTGGGCTGTCAATCTGCAGGGTTTACATTGTTCCCCAAGGATAGAATGAACAGAAAAGGTGGTGGAGTCTGTCTGTATGTAAGAAGTGGTATGAAAGTCAGTGTGAACGATGCCATAGTGTGTGATGATTCTGAGGAGGTGGAATCACTGTGGGTAGAATTACAAAAGGAGGGAAATACTGAAAAAATAATATTTGGGGTAATCTACAGACCCCCTAATATCACTGAGGAGATAGAAGGTCGGCTGTATAAACAAATAGAGAGGCCGCCCGGGCAGGTACAGTGGTAATAATGGGAGATTATAACTATCCAGATATAGATTGGGGTCCGGGGTTGGCTAAAACTACAAAGGGGAGAAAATTCCTAAATTTATTGCAGGATAATTTTCTGGGCCAGTTTGTGGAGGACCCAACAAGAAGTGATGCCTTGTGGGATCTGATCATTTCCAACAACGCAGAGCTGGTTGGTAATGTAACTGTGCGGGAAAACCTTGGTAATAGCGACCACAATATAGTTACTTTTCACTTAAAATGTAGAAAACAAAGACAGACGGGGAAGGCAAAAACATATAACTTTAAAAAGGCAAATTTCCCTGGGCTGAGATCTGCACTACAGGACATAGACTGGGGGAGGGGTTCTCAAATACTGATACAGAAGGGAAATGGGACATCTTTATATCAACTCTAAATAACTATACAGCTAAATATATACCAAAGGGGAACAAATATAAACGATTAAAACTAAATCCTACATGGCTGACAAATGAGGTTAAAAGAGCAATAAACAACAAAAAAATAGCCTTCAAATAATACAAATCTGATGGGTCAGCGATAACATTTAAACAGTACAAGGAGGGGAGCGCATGCGCGCGGCTCACGGAGAAGACGGGTTTCATGTGAGCTCCGTGCCGGCCTGAGCATTCAGCCTTATTTAGCGCCGATTTTTCGGCTCCACACGCCCGGTTGTCTACCCACCTGCAAGGGGAATATGCACCACACACCACGGAACAGAAATAGGGTACGCTCGCAGCAGCTCTCTCAATCTATCCCTGATATATTCCGCGCCAGTGCCCGCTCCAAGATGGCGGCCTCCTGCTCCAGCTCTCCAGCGCCTCATTCTGAGGGGGAGGATGCCGATGTACCGGAGGACCTGTCTCCTGCAGCTTTGTTCCGCCATATCAAAGCCCTCTTCCAAGCTGAGCTGACAAAAGCGGTTGTGGACTTTACCTCTCAGATACATGATCTCGGACAGAGAGTGGCGGACTCGGAGGCAAAACTGGACGAGCTTGCTGATGCGGTTGCTGCTGACCGCCATGACATTGACGACTATGCGACACAGATGCAAGCCTTGGAGTTGAAATTGGAAGATCTTGAGAACCGCTCGAGGAGGGCGAATGTCCTTATACGGGGCTTACCTGAATCCATCACCGACCTCCTGAAGACGGTTTCAGCTCTCTTCTTTGAGCTTGCGCCCCAGCTAGAGCCGGAGCTGCTCCGCCTTGACCGAATCCACCGGGCGCTGGCTAAACCGAAAAACCCCGAACTGCCCAGGGAAGTTATAATGAAGCTACACTACCCTGAGGTAAGGGACACTTTATTGCACGCGGCTCGGAATCTCTCCGTACTGCCTGGGATGCCGCCAGCGGTCCACTTATATTCGGATTTGGCACCGACTACCCTTGCCCGCAGACGGGAATTCCGCCCTATTACATTGGCTCTACAGCGGGATGGTGTCAAGTATCATTGGGGTTTCCCCTTTTCTCTGTCATTTCACCTTAATGGCCGTTCCCATATTGTACGTACATTGGCAGAAGCGAGAGAGGCCTTGATTAGGGAGAATATTGCAGTACTGGATCTCCCACCCCTACCTCAACGCACAGGACGCCCTGCTCGTACCTGGCAAACTGTTACCCGGAGCCGCAGGGGATCTCAACGGCCCGACCCTGCCCCGACTGATTCCTGAACTGCTCTATAGAACCCCACCTGCTCTTCATCAGTACCGAGCTGGACCTACTTGTTCATTTCTGCTGTTATTTCTCCCGCTGTTTACCTTCATATGGCTTTGTACCCGGCAAGTTTAGCCGGCTTATTGCTTCTGAGCGGTCAACGCCTGCTATGCTGATCCGGGACTGCTACCCCTAAGATGTTCTGTGACTTTCCCTGCAATGTTGACGACCGGCCCCATTCTTGAGGCTGGCTTGGTGCCGGACTATGGCGCTCCTACACCCTTTGGTGGTGAATGGAAGTACGATGGGCCATGCTCCAGGGTGGTCCTTCTTTCCACGTTCAATGGACATTTATGTTGTGTTTCTTGTTTGTTTGTCTAGTTTGTTTTTTGTTTGTTTTGTGGTGTATGTATGATGATTATTCAATTCAAAACCAAGCTACTGTTTTGATTACTGAACCCGGGCGGGTTGTTATAGGCATTAAGGCAGGTTTCCTAGCTGTGTTCCATTTTCTTGTCAGTAATGAGTAAGTTTCTCTCACATAATGTAAGGGGATTTAATTCCCCACAAAAGAGAGCTAAGGCTTTTAGGGATTACCAGAAACACGCCCCCGCAGTTATAAATATACAGGAGACGCATTTTACTAACTCCTCCCAACCACGCTTCTTCCACAGATCTTATCACCGTTTTTTTATGTCCAACTATGTCACGAAATGTAGGGGTGTTATGATTTTGCTTCATGATTCTTTCCCTTATCAGGTGCGGGAGGAGCATTTAGATAGCGAGGGTAGGTACTTGATATTGCTGGGGTCACTTTATGATAGGACCGTCTGCTTGATTAATACATATGCTCCTACTGACTCTCCTCTTTCCTTTTTACAACAGATGTGCGACCTGCTGGGCTCCTTGACCTACGATACCTTATACTGGGCAGGCGATTTCAACATGGTGTTCAATGGTAAGCTTGATAGGTCTAACACCGCCCCGTTTCGCAGATCGGGAGCCCAGCAGCGCCTTCTCTCCTCCCTTTTTGTCTCCCACTCGCTGGATGATACCTGGCGCGAGTATAACGGGAGTGCGAGGGGCTACTCCTATTTTTCTCCTGCACAAAGACACTATACTCGCATTGACTGGCTTCTAACTAACACCTCTTCCTTTCCTCAGCTACTGTACGCTCGCCACGTTGTATCTGCGTGGTCGGATCATGACATCGTTCTGGCGGCTTTTAACCTGCTGGATCCGCTTCGCTTCCACTTTCGGTGGCGCCTTAATGAGGCACTCCTTACGATGCCTCGTGTGAAACGACAACTGTCGGATGAAATCTCCTCTTATTTCACTCAGAATGCTGGTGGCGAGGCGGATCCAAAATGGGTTTGGCTTGCACACAAGTCGTTTGTTAGGGGACGCATTATTTCGATAGCCTCAGGCATTAAACGCGATAAGTCACGCACTCAGATAGCGTTAGAAGCCAAATTACATCGTCTCACTTTTGCACATCAACAGGACCCATCCCCCTTCCTGTACAGAGCGGTGCTGGATACCAGGGTGCAGCTGGATGCTTTATTGTTGACTAAGGTTGAGAAGGCCCTGCGGTGGACCAGAGCGACTTATTATAGGTTTGCCAATAAGCCGGATCACCTGCTGGCAAATATGCTAATAAAGACTACTTCTTTTAATAGGGTCCATAGCCTTCAGCTGCGCCCTGGGCTCCGCACCTCCCACCCTGATAGGATTGCCTCCGCTTTCCACTCATTTTATTCTACTCTCTATACCGAGCCCCCCCACTCACCTTCTTTCTCGGACTCTCTCCATAATTTCCTCTCTTCTGTTTCTCTCCCTTCTCTTTCTAATGACGCCAGAGAGACATTGAATGCTCCCATTTCCATTGAGGAGATTGAATTAGCCATATCGTCAGGGCCAGACGGGCTCACAGAGGCTTATTACAAGAATTTCAGCACACTGCTTCTCCCGCACCTACACGCTTTCTATAATTCCCTGCTGACGCCCACCAGTCTCCCCTCGGAGTTCCTGGACGCCCTCATAACTGTCCTACCTAAGCCCCAGAGGGATCATTTGAATGTGGGGAACTATGGACCTATATCGTTGTTGAATATTGATCTTAAGCTGTTAACCTCTGTTTTGGCTTCACGCCTGAACAGCTACCTCCCGAGTCTTATTCATGCTGACCAAGTGGGCTTTGTCCCCGGTCGACAGGCCCCAGACAATATTAGAAAGGTGCTCTCTCTTATTCAATGGGCTAGGGCCACTTCCTCTCCTTTGTCAGTACTCTCTTTAGATATTGAAAAGGCCTTCGATTGTGTCTCTTGGAGGTACCTGTTTGCGGATTTCACAAAATTTGGTATAACTGGCCCTTTTGCACAAGTATTATCACATCTCTATTCTTCCCCTCAGGCTTACCTTAAACTCCCCTCCACCTCCCCTCAGCCTATCTCTATCACTCGCGGTACTCGACAGGGGTGCCCCCTATCCCCGGCCTTATTCGCCTTGGTGATGGAGCCCTTAGCGGCCAAAATTAGGGCGAACCCTGATATAAAAGGAGTTACAATTTCGCCCTCAGAGTATAAGACGCCGCTTTTTGCAGACGATTTACTTCTGACGATTACTGAACCCTTGGTATCCCTTCCTAACTTATTCTCTCTCCTTGCCTCTTTTTCGGCTTGCTCTGGCCTCCGAGTTAATACTTCTAAATCTGAAATTTTGTATTGTCAGGTCCCTGATGTCCAGAAGGCCCTTATTTCCCTTAACTTTGGCTTTAAGGACTCCTCTTCGGGTCTTCCTTACTTGGGTGTTAAACTTACCTCCTCCCTCCCAGAGTTGTATGCTAAAAATTACCCTCCCCTTTACTCCTCTGTGCGCTCAGATATGGCGAAATGGGACTACCCCTATCTCTCTTGGGTTGGGAGGATAAATGCTGTTAAAATGGTGATCCTGCCCAGATTGCTGTATCTATTCCGCTCTTTACCTATACCCATTGTTAAACGCGATATTATGGCACTCCAGAAGGATGTCTTCGCTTATGTCTGTGCGCACAGACGACCCCGTATTGCCCGCTCCTTGATGCATTATCATCGGAGAGTTGGCGGCTTATCGGTTCCCCACTTCCTTAAATACTATTATGCAGCCAGGCTAGCACAGTTGGCCCTTATTAATGTCCAGCGGGGAGTGCCCCGATGGGTGACATTAGAGGAATCCCTGTTGCTCCCTCATTCATACCGAGCCCTGATGTGGTCTTCCTGCTCTATATCCGATTTGCTCCCTTCTTCTGCATTGGTAGTCCTTTATTCACTGTCTCTCTGGCGTCAGGTACGTTTTAAGTTTCTGCTGCAGTCCCCCGTTTCCCCCCTCCTTCCTTTCCTCTCTAACCCTCTCTTTCCTCCTGGTCTTTCCTCTGCAAGTTTTTCTTGGTGGATTCACAATAACCTGCTCTGTCTTCACATCCTTACCCAACGACGACAGCTTTACTCATTGGATCAATTTTATGTTGCACACTCCCCGCCCCCCACTGAGTTTCTCCGCATTAGACAGATTTTTTCCTTCTATACGGCCCTCCTCCCTACACCATCATTGATCTCCCCGACATTCTTTGAGATATGTATGTTATACTCACCTGACAGGCTGGGATTACTATCTTTACTGTATGCCAATTTAAATGCCCCCCCACAGGACGGGAAACTGAAGTTTATGGTAGATTGGGAGCGGGACTTGTGCACTACCCTGTCCCTTGAACAATGGAGAGAGTGTTGCGAAACTTTGAGCCGGGGCAGTTGGCAGGTGTCTCTGATGGAGACAGCACTTAAGGTGCTTCATAGGACCTATTTTGTCCCCGCCAGATTACACACTATTTACCCACTTGTCTCTCCTCTGTGCTTTCGCGCATGTGGTATGACGGGCACGATGTATCATGTGTGGTGGTCGTGCCCTGTGGTGTCCTCCTTGTGGACTAGAATACACGATCTTTTAACTTCTATTTTTGCATGTCATATACCGGAGACGCCTGCCTTTTATCTGCTGGGCTTGAAACCTGCCAGAATGAAGTTCAAGATTTTCCGTTTAGTTCAGCTTATTCTCTTGGCCACCAGAATCCATATTGCATCCCAATGGAAACAACAGTCTTTACATTTCTCGGGGGTATTACAAAGGATTAACACCATAATGTTATATGAGAAGTTGACTGCTATTAGGGAGGACACAGTGTCTCGTTTTGAGGAGGTGTGGGAGCCCTGGTTTACTTCCTCCCATTGTCCTGACATGCGCCATAGCTTGTCCTTGTATTGACTAAATAGGTTTATGTCCCCGCCCGGGATGGTACTGTTTTTTTTACTTCTGTATATGGTATCTGATAGCCTATTTCATGTCTTTATCTCTATGTATGCCACTAGTTTGGTTCACTTTCGTAGGTCATGTTGACCTTACTTTATACTGTTTAATGCTTGTACTTATGTACATTCCTTTTTGATTCAATAAAAGCTTCATGGTTTGACCGTTAAACAGTACAAGGAGCTTAATAAAATCTGTAAAAATTTTATAAAAACAGCTAAAATTCTAAATGAGAGACAGGTGGCCAAAGAAAGCAAAACTAATCCTAAATATTTTTTTAGATATATAAATACAAAAAAACCAAGGACAGAGCATGTAGGACCCCTTAATAATGATAATGGGGAGGTTGTCACGGGCGATCAAGAGAAGGCGGAGCTACTGAATGGGTTCTTTAGTTCTGTATACACTATGGAAGAAGGAGCTGACATTGGCCAGGTCAGTGCTGGTAGCACATCATGTACAGGTCAGTGCTGGTAACACATCATGTACAGGTCAGTGCTGGTAACACATCATGTACAGGTCAGTGCTGGTAACACATCATGTACAGATCAGTGCTGGTAACACATGTACAGGTCAGTGCTGGTAACACATGTACAGGTCAGTGCTGGTAACACATCATGTACAGGTCAGTGCTGGTAACACATCATGTACAGGTCAGTGCTGGTAACACCATGTACAGGTCAGTGCTGGTAACACATCATGTAATGTACTGAACTGGCTTAATGTAGAGATTGTACAAGGTAAGTTAAGTAAAGTAAATGTAAGCAAATCTCCAGGGCCGGATGGACTACACCCAAGAGTTCTTAGAGAGGTAAGTTCAGTAATATCTGTACCCTTGTTCATGATATTTAGAGATTCTCTGGTGTCTGGTATTGTGCCAAGGGACTGGCGCAAGGCGAATGTGGTACCAATCTTCAAGAAGGGCTCTAGGTCTTCGCCAGGCAATTATAAACCGGTAAGTCTAACGTGCATTGTGGGTAAATTGTTTGAAGGACTTATAAGGGATTACATACAGGAATACATAGGGGATAATAGTATTATAAGTGATAGCCAGCATGGGTTTACTAAGGATAGAAGTTGTCACCAATCTAATTTGCTTTTATGAAGAGGTGAGTAGAAGCCTTGACAGAGGAATGGCTGTGGATATAGAGGAGGGGCTGTGTATATAGAGGGGGGCTGTGTATATAGAGGGGGGCTGTGTATATAGAGGGGGGCTGTGTATATAGAGGGGGGGCTGTGTATATAGAGGGGGGGCTGTGTATATAGAGGGGGGCTGTGTATATAGAGGGGGGCTGTGTATATAGAGGGGGCTGTGTATATAGAAGGGGGCTGTGTATATAGAGGGGGGGCTGTGTATATAGAGGGGGGCTTTGTATACTAATAACCTGCAGCGTCGTATGTCTTAGGGGGGATTAAACTGGCAGAGTCACTGGTAGAGAAGGATCTGGGTGACTTGTAGATCACAGACTACAGAATAGCACAATGTCAGGCTGCTGCTTCCAAAGCCGGCAGGATATTGTCATGTATAAAAAGAGGCCTGGACTCCAGGGACAGGGACATAATACTCCCCCTTTATAAAGCATTGGTACGGCCTCACCTGGAATATGCTGTTCAGTTTTGGGCACCAGTCCATAAAAGGGACACTGCGGAGTTGGAAAGGGTGCAGAGACGCGCGACTAAACTAATATGGGGCCTGGAACATCTTAGCTATGAGGAGCGATTAAAGGAGTTACAATTGTTTAGTCTTGAGAAGAGACGTATAAGGGGGATATGATAAACGTATATAAGTATATAAATGGCCCATACAAAAAATATGGAGAAAAACTGTTCCAGGTTAAACCCCCCCAAAGGACGAGGGGGCACTCCCTCCGTCTGGAGAAGAAAAAGTTTAGTCTAAAGGGGCGACACGCCTCCTTTACCGTGAGGAATGTGAATTTATGGAACGGTCTACCTCAGGAACTGGTCACAGCAGGAACAATCAACAGCTTTAAAACGGGGTTTGATACATTCCTGGAACAAAATAACATTAATGCTTATGAAGAAATATAAAACTACATCCCTTCCCCTTACACCCTTCACTTCAATTCCCTGGTTGGACTTGATGGACGTATGTCTTTTTTCAACCGTACTAACTATGTAACTATGTAAGATCCGTCCGGATTTAGGGGGGGTATTAGGTTCCGGAAATGCTGCAGAGTGTTTGGGAGGTGATACACTCTATAATTATAATTGTTCAGCTGTTGCCGCAAGGCTCGGGCCTAACTCACTGCGATTACTGCTGTACAGGTCTTACTTGCTTGACAGCCCATGAGGTAAGAGAGGAGAGAGAAACATGGCCGCCGCTCCCTTATATGGGCCGGGGGCGTGGCGAATCTGATCGGTCCGAACGTCTGCCATTCACCATTACATGGTGTGATGGGATTGCTTACGTCACAGGATCTATACACATTATAAAACCAAAACGAGTCTAGAGATACCAAAGTGAGGCCTGGAACGTATCACATGACCCGAAGGCCCTGCGACACCATGGATACAAGTAATTAACCATTTATTTACATTTATACTATACTATTTACATTATCTATGCATAAATGACTAATTATACATTAAGGTAGAGGCGACTAGGGGTAGACTAACTAATAGGGAACCCAAGTCCTAGGGACTCTGGCTATGGGGACCCATAAATAAATAAGTACCGTATGAAATGCGGTACTGGGACACCACAATAACACAGGAAGGGATCCACCACCTGAACGTCAGCTCTTTATATCGGACAGTGGGGAAAGGGAATTAGACAATCTGAGGCAAGAAGGTGCCAGAAAACACCATCAGTACCTCGGCCAACGCTAACCGGCCGGGAACAAAGAGGTCCTACTGTAGAGTAGGGAAAGGTCTTCGTATCCATCAGAGCTTTCCCTCGTTTTGCTGTTAAAATTCCTGCAACAAGGTCGCAAACGAGGGATGCGGAAAGTTCAGTCACAGTTGTCAATCATTATATGAATGGGAAATTTTGGGGCCAAACTTCAATCAAAAATTTCTTTAAAGGGGTTCTCCGCCCCTAGACATCTTATTCCCTATCCAAAGGATAGGGGATAAGATGTCTGATAGCGGGGGTCCCGTCGCTGGGGACCCCCGTGATCTTTCACGCAGCACGCCAGTACAATCAGTCCCCGGAGCATGTTTGCTCCGGGTCTGATTACTGGCTATCACAGCTGTCACGCCCCCTCCCATAGGCTTGAACCGTGACGTCACAATGCTCCGGCCCAGTGCTCGGCAGTCATCAGCTGACAGCTGTTATGCCGCCTCCCATAGGCTTGCATTGAGGGGGCGGAGCATGATGTAACGCAGGGGCGGAGCCGTGATATCACAATGCTCCGGCCCCGTGATCGCCGGTAATCAGACCCGGAGCGAACATGCCCCGGGGACTGATTTTAACGGGGTACTGCGTGCAAGATCACGGGGGTCCCCAGCGGCGGGACCCCCGCGATCAGGCATCTTATCCCCTATCCTTTGGATAAGGGATAAGATGTCTAAGCGCCGGAATACCCCTTTAAAGAGAACCTTTCATGAATCCATATCTTCTAAACTAATTCAAATTATACAGTAGAATCTCTTAATAGCGGACATTCATGGGGAATAAAAAAAAGTGTTCCCTATTGAGAGAAAAGGCTAAAAAATCTTCCTAAATGACAAAATACTGTCCTGTACTCACTCCAAAGTATAAATACCTATAATACATGATAAAAAGCCATATTACAGTGGAATCTCCCAGTGCCATTTAATCACCCCTTATCAACCTCCCGTACTTTTACATCCCCCTTTACACCCTCTGCCACCTTATCCCCCGTGCCACTTCATTTCCCCTTGCCATTTCATTACCCTCTGTGCAAATTCATCACCCCCCCCCCTCTTTACCACCCCCCAGTGCCATTTCATCCCCCCTTACCCCTTGTGCCACATCACTTTTCCCCTTTCCTTCTCCCTCTGTTGTTCTTACCTGGCCAGCAGGCTCAAGTGCAGGGGCTCTTAGCGGGTTTAACATTCTCCTAAGGCCCTCTGCACTGCACTTACTGAGCATGGTGGCTGCGGGCACTGACATCGGGAGCTTCACTCGTCAGTGCCTGCAGCTGCTGCTGCTCACAGCCTCTCAGTGAATGCAGCGCAGAGGACGTAAGGAGAACGTCAAACCCGCTGAGAGCCCCTTCACCTGAGCCTAGGGGGGGGGGGGGGGGTTGTAAAGTGGCACAGAGGGATAAAGGGGGAAGAAATGGAACAGGGGGTGGTAAAGAGGGTGGGGGGATGAATTTGCACAAAGGGTGATCAAGGGAAAATCATGTGGCACAGGGGGTAAATGATTTGGCACAGGGGGGTGAATGATGTGGTCGGCGGCATACAGAAGCAGGAGAACACTAATTAAACAGCGAACTTCTGCTTCTGTGCTTGGGCTGCTGAAGGGAGGTGCAGCAGGGGCCAGGCCTCCTGCAAGTCTGGGCCCCTTACTGGGGTATTGGCTGTTCCCCCTGACGGCGGCCCTGTGTACAAGGTAGGGCCGGCACATAAGCCTATTGGGAGTGTTTTGTCCCCTATTGGGAGTGTTTTGTCCCCTATTGGGAGTGTTTTGTCCCCTATTGGGAGTGTTTTGTCCCCTATTGGGAGTGTTTTGTCCCCTATTGGGAGTGTTTTGTCCTCCTATTGGGAGTGTTTTGTCCCCTATTGGGTGCGTCTGTGACCACTATTGGGAGTGTCCCCTATTCCAAGGGTGCACATACATTAAGTCCTATGGGACTCTGCCAGGGAATTTAAAACTGTCCCCTATTGGGAGGTGTCCGCTGAGGGAGATTTTACTGTATTCCCTAACTACTCCTAACACCCCTCCTGCCATTAAAAAGTTTTTCCAAGCATTAAAAAGCTGTGTATCATACCTTTCCCCTTGTTCACACTGTGTGAGCTCCTGGCAGGAGAAAGTGGGCGTTCCCCAGCAGGCGCAGCATCACTGAAGCCTGTGCCCCACCATGCCCTGCACACACCTCCTGAGGACAGGCCAGGAAGAGACCAACCTAACTGTTTGACTTGTGGCAGGGAACAGAACAGAACCACCTAGTGGCCATTGTTTTAATCACATTAAAAACATATAAAGATTGATCATTTTAACGGCAAGTACTGTATATACTCGAGTATTAGCCGTTCCGAATATAAGCCAAGGCCCCACATTTCACCCCAAAAACCTAGGAAAAGTTATTGACTCGACTATAATCCTAGGGTGGGAAATACAACATCCCCCCATGTCATCATCCCCCCTGTCCTCATCACCCTCGTCATCATCCAGACCCCCGTCATTATCACCCTCGTCATTATCACCCTGTCATCATCCCCCTCGTCATCAACCCCCACCCCCCCTTCATCATCACCGCCTGTCAATCCCTTCGTCAATGGTCTTCAACCTGCGGACCACCAGATGTTGCAAAACTACAACTCCCAGCATGCCCGGACAGCCATCGGCTGTCCGGGCATGTTGGGAGTTGTAGTTTTGAAACATCTGGAGGTCCCCAGGATGAAGACCACTGCGGCCTTCGTCATCATCCAGACCCCCCTTTTGTTTTCTACTCACCTCCCCAGATGTTGCTTTCTCGGTGGGAAGGAAGGTTGAGCTGGTCTGGGCCGTCCATCTTCGGCCATCTATGCTGCAGGGACCGTCCGGTGGGGAGGGTTAGTCGTTCATCTTCACGGGGAGGCCCTCTTCTCCGCTCCGGGCCAGCCACGGACTAGTGACGTTGTCTTGACAACGACGCGCAGGGACGTCCGTGCGCAGCAGACGGACGTCCCTGTGCATGAACGTCCCTGCGCAGTGGCGTCAATGCAGCGTCACTAGTTCGGGGCCGGAGCGAAGAAGAGGGCCTCCCCATGAAGATGGACAGCCCGGAACAACTAACTCTCCGCACCGGACAGTCCCTGCAGCATAGATGGCTGAAGATGGACGGCCCGGACCATCCCCTCACAGCTAAGCCAGAAGTGGTTTTTTGTTCACTTGAGTATAAGCCGAGGGGGCGTTTTCAGCAAGAAAAATCGTGCTGATATTCTTGGCTTATACTCGCGGATATACGGTAAATAGCAAAGTGTAAAGGAACAATATATTAAAAGTTTAGTTTGGTGACAGGTCCTCTTTAAAGGGGTAAATAGTTACTGCCCCAGGGTTCATCAGCCAATACCCTCTTGAGACCTGTCTATAGTTCTAAAACAACCGGCTGTGCCTCCTTTTGGGCTTCTTGAGTCTATTGACCAAAAATCTTTATCTTGGAAGACTTCCTTCTTGGTGGCCATCGTTCAGCCCATTGTATCAGCCGGATACGGTCATTACCATGTGGTCAGTCATATTTAAGGTGAGGGATCATGAGGAATGTTGGTCAGAAAAAAGATCCCATGGTTCCCAAATAGCAGAAAACACCTCTACACCATTATTTAGAGAGGTGGTAAGGGATTCCAGGGATCGGGTCTCCCGTATACGGACCAGAAGGTCATGCACTGGCAGGGGAGCAGACCTCTTCCAGGATTTGGCAATCAGTGTCCTGGCAGCTAGCAAAATATGTAGAAGGAGTTTAGTGGAGCTGCAGGAGGTAAGTCAAAGGGTCCAAGGGGACAGAGGTGCCTATGATTTGGGACACCAAATGCTTAAAGGGGCACTTCCGTGCCCAAGCCTTCTGAACATCCAATTAAGAAGGCTTAAAGCAGTGGCCGCGATGTCACAGCTATGTCCCCTTGTGATGTCGCGCCATGCCTGCTCCATTGATGTCTATGCCTTCTAAACCGGATGTTCAGAAGGCTGGGGCACGGAAGTACCCCTTTAACATTAGATCAGTATCTAGTAATCAATGAGCAGGACCAAAAAATGTGATACATTGACTTTCCCGCAGCCCAGCCCCCCGACCTCCCCCCCTCCCAGCACCAGCACTCTGAGGGTATAGCTGGGTTTTGTCTATAAAGACGTTCAGGAGTATGATACCAGCCTATGACTAGTTTATACTGTGTTTCCTAATCCCTCCCTTCTTTATTTTGAAACTGAAGTCCCATACTGTGCCGCCTTAGGGATCCAGGAATAAAATACACTGCTAGAAAAAATAAGGGGAACACTGCGATAACACGTCCTAGATCTGAATGAACTTATCGTATGAAATACTTTCGTCTTTACATAGCTGAATGCGCTGACAACAAAATCACCAAAAATTATCGATAGAAATCAAATGTATTAACCCATGGAGGTCTGGATTTTGAGTCACACTCAAAATCACAGTGGAAAACCCCACTGCAGGCTGATCCAACTTTATGTAATGTCCTTAAAACAAGTCCCAATGAGGCTCAGTAGTGTGTGTGGCCTCCATGTGCCCGTATGACCTCCCTACAACGTCTGGGCATGCTCCTGATGAGGTGGAGGATGGTCTCCTGAGGGATGTCCTCCCAGACCTGGACTAAATCATCCGCCAACTCCTGGACAGTCTGTGGTGGATGGATCGAGACGTCCCAGATGTGCTCAATCGGATTCAGGGGAACGGGCGGCCAGTCCATAGCATCAATGCCTTCCTCTTGTAAGAACTGCTGACACACTCCAGCCACATGAGGTCTAGCATTGTCTTGTATTAGGAGGAACCCAGGGCCAACCGCACCGGCATTTGGTCTCACAATGGGTCTGAGGATCTCAGTACCTAATGGCAGTCAGGCTACCTCTGGCAAGCACACGGAGGGCTGTGCGGCCCCCAAAGAAATGCCACCCCACACCATTACTGACCCACCACCAAACTGGTCATGCTGGAGGATGTTACAGGCAGCAGAATGTTCTCCATGGCATCTCCAGACTCACATATGCTCAGTGTGAACCTGCTTTCATCTGTGAAGAGCACTGGGCACCAGTGGTGAATTTGCCAATCTTGATGTTCTCTGGCAAATGCCAAACGTCCTGCACAGTGTTGGACTGTAAGCACAACCCCCACCTGTGGACGTCAGGCCCTCATACCACCCTCATGGAGTCCGTTTCTGACCGTTTGAGTGGACACATGCACATTTGTGTCCTGCTGGAGGTCATTTTGCAGGGCTCTGGCAGTGCTCCTCCTTGCACAAAGGCGGAGGTAGCGGTCCTGCTGCTGGGTTGTTGCCCTCCTACAGCCTCCTCCATGTCTCCTGATATACTGGCCCATCTCCTGGTAGCGCCTCCATACTGTGGACACTACGCTGACAGACACAGCAAACCTTCTTGCCACAGCTCGCATTGATGTGCCATCCTGGATGAGCTGCACTACCCGAGCCACTTGTGTGGGTTGTAGACTCTGTCTCATGCTACCATTAGAGTGAAAGCACCGCCAGCATTCAAAAGTGACCAAAACATCAGCCAGGAAGTATAGGAACTGAGAAGTGGTCTGTGGTCACCACCTGCAGAACCACTCCTTTATTGGGGGTGTCTTGCTAATTGCCTATAATTTCCACGTGTTGTCTGTTCCATGTGAAATTGATTGTCAATCAGTGTTCTTCCTGAGTGGACAGTGGGATTTCACACAAGTGTCAGTGACTTGGAGTTACATTGTGATGTTTAAGTGTTCCATTTATTTTTTTGAGCAGTGTATATTTTGCTTATTCCTGGAGTCCATAGGCGGCACCAACGCTGCACCTTACAAACATCACATGTGCCGCTGGTACTAACCATTCTGTAACCAATTCCCCCTGAATATAGGGATTACAAAGGTTAAAATACACAGAACGCAGGCACATGGAATGTAATAGAGAGTAAATGGCGGATATAGAGGGAAGACCCTGCCTGAGAGGGTTTACAGTCTATTACAATGAAAAGTTAGAGAAAAAAACAAAAATACCAAAAAGTTTACATAATAACGTAATTAAAAAGATGTGCCATTTCCTGATGACACGTTCTCTATATCCCTTATAACCACAATCATTTTCCTCCATGGATCCACTTACAGGTGACCTCTGGGAAATACAATTTGGGGGGGGATCAGCAGATCCGGGAGAATTCCACCTATAGTTAAAGGGGACCTGACTGATCCTAAACCCCCACAACACATCATCAGTTCCTACCATGCGCCTATGATAGCCGTCCCATCTCGATATTTATAGGCGCCATATTGAAATGAGTCCCAGTAGTCATGTGGGCGGGGCCTCCTGAGAACCAGTCACCTGGTCATGGCTGTAATAATGAGGGGTGAATGAGAAGCCAGAGAGAACCCTACATCATAGGGCAGATGGCAGAACAGTGGAGATGATGGAGGATGCTCTCTGGATTATCAGTCACACCTCAGTAGGTGTTATTACAGCCATGACTAGGTGACTAGTTCTCAGGAGGTGCCCGCCCACATGACTACTTGTGGCCCATGTGACTACAGTGCACACAACTCTCCATGTTTACTGTCCTTAAGATATCGGGATCGGACGGCGTTCATAGCCCCATGGGAGGAAACATTATCAAATAACTGATTGTGTGTTGTGAAGAGGAAACTAGCGCGGACAGGTTCCCTTTAAACCCTCTCCTGGATGTTTAATGTCTGAAGAACCAGATGTGTTGACATTTTTTTTCTTTTTGGAGCATTGTTTATATTTATAACAGAAACATGGTTTCTTCTCTATTTGAATTTTCTGATGAGTTTTAAAATTTATTTTCTTTATAAACATAAAACGTCAGAATATCTTCTCCCCTGTGTGACTTCTCTCATGTCTAACAAGATGTGCTTTAGTTTTGAAACATTTCCCACAATCTGAGCATGAAAATGGCTTCTCTCCTGTGTGAGTTCTCTCATGTCTAACAAGATATGATTTAAATTTGAAACATTTCCCACACTTTGAGCATGAAAATCGCTTCTCTCCTGTGTGAGTTCTCTCATGTCTAACAAGATATGATTTAATTTTGAAACATTTCCCACACTCTGAGCATGGAAATGGCTTCTCTCCTGTGTGAGTTCTCTCATGTATAACAAGATATGATTTAGTTTTGAAACATTTACCACAATCTGAGCATGAAAATGGCTTCTCTACTGTGTGAGTTCTCTCATGTCTAACAAGACATGCTTTAGTTCTAAAACATTTTCCACATTCTAAGCAAGAATGTGGCTTCTCTCCTTTGTGAATTCTCTCATGTTTACAAAGACTTGCTTTGCTTGGAAAACATTTCTCACATTCTAAACATGAAAATGGCTTCTCTCCTGTATGAGTTCTCTCATGTGTAACAAAATGTGATTTAGTTATAAAACATTTCCTACATTCCGAACATGAATACGGCTTCTCTCCTGTGTGAGTTCTCTCATGTGTAAGAAGATGTGATTTAGTTATAAAACATTTCCCACATTTCAAACATGAATACGGCTTCTCTCCTGTGTGAGTTCTCTCATGTCTAACAAGATGGAATTTATCTTTAAAATATTTCCCACATTTTGAACATGATAGTGACTTTCCCCCTGTGTGACTTCTCTGATGTAAAATAAGCTGGGAAGTAGTTGTAAAACATTTCCTACATTCTGAACATGAATACGGCTCCTCTGCTGTGTGACTTCTCTCATGCCTAACAAGCTTTGCTTTACGTGAGAAACATTTCTCACATTCTGAACATGAAAATGGCTTCTCTCCTGTGTGAAGTCTCTCATGTACAACAAGATATGATTTAGTTGAAAAACATTTCCCACATTCCACACATGAAAATGGCTTTTCTCCTATGTGACACTTCTGATGCCTAACAAGCTTTGCTTTACGTGAGAAACATTTCTCACATTCTGAACATGAATATGGCTTCTCTCCTGTGTGAATTCTCTCATGTACAACAAGATATGATTTAGTTGAGAAACATTTTCCACATTCCAAACATGAATGTGGTGGCTTCTCTCCTGTGTGTCTTCTCTCATGTATAACAAGCTGTGATTTATTTGTAAAACATTTGGTACATTCTTGGCATGAATACGGCTTCTCTCCTGTGTGTGTTCTCTGATGCCTAATAAGGTCTGATTTACTTGGGAAACATTTCCCACATTCTGAACATGAATTTGGCTTCTTGGCTGTGTGACTTCTCTCATGTCTGACAAGATGTGATTGCTTTATACTGAATATCTTCTCTCCTGTGTGACTTTTTCTGTGAGTAATAAGTTCTGATCTTTTTGTAAATTGTTTCCCACATTCCTCACAACAGAAACCTTTCCCTCCTTTCTGATCTGTCCTTGTGGTAACAATGTGTGGTTGGTCAGGAGAAGGTTCCTCATGATCAGGTGGATTATTATAGGATAGATGTGGATGGACATTAGGGGTAAGGAGGTCTTCTCCTGAGGAGCGCTCCATGATCCCTCCATCTTCTCCTGAGGAGCGCTCCATGATCTCTCCATCTTCTGCTGAGGAGCGCTCCATGATCTCTCCATCTTCTCCTGAGGAGCGCTCCATGATCTCTCCATCTTCTGCTGAGGAGCGCTCCATGATCTCTCCATCTTCTCCTGAGGAGCGCTCCATGATCTCTCCATCTTCTCCTGAGGAGCGCTCCATGATCTCTCCATCTTCTGCTGAGGAGCGCTCCATGATCTCTCCATCTTCTGCTGAGGAGCGCTCCATGATCTCTCCATCTTCTCCTGAGGAGCGCTCATTCATATCTTCATCTTCTTCTTTATCATTCAGGGATAACATGACGTTTCCCTCAGAATTCTTACTGGGATTTTCTGTTTAAAAAATAAATAAATAAGAGAATCAGTTTTTATCCTTCTGAGAATTAGAGAAATTTCTAGTGAAGGAAACGCACACAGTTTTTTTCATGCATTTTATGGAGTAAACTCCGCCTTGTTTCCGACTATTAAGGTCACATGACCACATTTACATATAAAAAATATTGTTGCACTGAAATTAAAGGGATATTCCAGGCCAAAACTTTTTTTTTTATATATCAACTGGCTCCGGAAAGTTAAACAGATTTGTACATTAATGTGGGTTTGGAGAGGCTCTACCCAATTATATCACCTATACCCAAGGTGATGAAATAGTTAAATGTAAATAGAAGGTAAATTGGGGCTCAAGGTCTTGAACAAATGGCCATAGAATATAGTTT
The DNA here is from genome assembly GCF_029499605.1 of Hyla sarda. Lineage (NCBI taxonomy): Eukaryota > Metazoa > Chordata > Amphibia > Anura > Hylidae > Hyla > Hyla sarda. The sequence continues at coordinate 558,727 of NC_079189.1, read as the reverse complement.
GATAAAAAACTGTTTATTATATATATAAAAAAACTAGTGGAGATAGGTGTACCACAGGGCCCTTGTGATGACACCGCTCCAACAAGTATAACAATAAAATGCTATAGTAAATAATATAAAAATGTGACCACTATAGGAAGGTAGGTAAATTCCTCTAAATGGTGCGCTCGTTTTTTTCTTTTTCGATTGGCGCAATACTATAGAAATAGCAACTCAATGGCTGTAACCAGTAGCAACCATATGTGAGACTGTCAGCCGGCAGTAGTAATTCTTAATAAGTTCCTTCAGTCCTTAATCAACGATAGATATAGAAAAGGATATAGAAAATGCTGGCCAGCAGAAATATTTCGTTTCAACACATACTTTGAGTTCAAGTCTCTCGCGCAGTCAATTTGTGACAAGTTGTACAGATTTATACTGCTGCAGCAACTAAAGTCTATGATGTTTGTCAACTATGCAAGAGATACTGGCAGTTATGACAGGTAATTTTGTATCTCACCACTCCCGGGTATGTTCGGTTGCGATCACCTCTGCGATCCCTTCTATGATGCAGTCCTCGCAGTATATTGTATACGTATCAATGGCGGCGGATGCCGGGTCGCGGACCTGCAGCGCCTGCAAGTGGCGTCAAGACAGCGGTCTCACAGCTCCTACGTCCGGACAGCAGAAGGTGGCGGTGATCGCCAGATGGTGAATCCCCAGCGCTGCCAATGGTAAGTGGCAATGCTGGTAGCGTCCTCGTGGCAGCGAGGGGCGCGTAGAGATAGTATTATACATAGCTGCTGAAGAAAGGACTGAGACAGTCCTGAAACGCGTCCAGCGTCCCCCTGTTACCACTGAGACCATTTTCATATGGAATTCACATAGCTACATTCCATCTGTAAAGCAACCAGAAAGTAGCGGAGATACCTGTCAATCAACCTACTATCTCTACGCGCGCCTCGCTGCCACGAGGACGCTACCAGCATTGCCACTTACCATTGGCAGGGCTGCGGATTCACCATCTGGCGATCACCGCCACCTTCTGCTGTCCGGACGTAGGAGCTGTGAGACCGCTGTCTTGACGCCACTTGCAGGCGCTGCAGGTCCGCGACCCGGCATCCGCCGCCATTGATACGTATACAATATACTGCGAGGACTGCATCATAGAAGGGATCGCAGAGGTGATCGCAACCGAACATACCCGGGAGTGGTGAGATACAAAATTACCTGTCATAAACTGCCAGTATCTCTTGCATAGTTGACAAACATCATAGACTTTAGTTGCTGCAGCAGTATAAATCTGTACAACTTGTCACAAATTGACTGCGCTAGAGACTTGAACTCAAAGTATGTGTTGAAACGAAATATTTCTGCTGGCCAGCATTTTCTATATCCTTTTCTATATCTATCGTTGATTAAGGACTGAAGGAACTTATTAAGAATTACTACTGCCGGCTGACAGTCTCACATATGGTTGCTACTGGTTACAGCCATTGAGTTGCTATTTCTATAGTATTGCGCCAATCGAAAAAGAAAAAAACGAGCGCACCATTTAGAGGAATTTACCTACCTTCCTATAGTGGTCACATTTTTATATTATTTACTATAGCATTTTATTGTTATACTTGTTGGAGCGGTGTCATCACAAGGGCCCTGTGGTACACCTATCTCCACTAGTTTTTTTATATATATAATAAAGTTTTTTATCAAACTATATTCTATGGCCATTTGTTCAAGACCTTGAGCCCCAATTTACCTTCTATTTACAGATTTGTACATTACTTCTATTAAAAAATCTTAATCCTTCCAATAGTTATTAGCTTCTGAAGTTGAGTTGTTGTTTTCTGTTTAACTGCTCAATGATGATGTCACGTCCCGGGAGCTCTGTAATTCCTATGGGGATAATTTCCCATCATGCACAGCTCCCGGGACGTGACATCATCATTGAGCAGTTAGACAGAAAACTTCAGAAGCTAATAACTATTGGAAGGATTAAGATTTTTTAATAGAAGTAATTTACATATCTGTTTAACTTTCCAGAGCCAGTTGATATATATATCTAAAAAAAAGTTTTTGCCTGGAATACCCCTTTACATTTTTTTTACCAAAATTGTAAATTTAGAATGTGCTAAAAGCCAAAAATGACTTGCCCCTCCCACATTTTTTAACCCCTTCCTACAAATGGACATATATAAACTTCCATTCACGATCGGCAGCAGGAGTCGGCTGCCATGGATTGCTGCATTCCAATCCAGTTAACCCCTTCAGTGTGACCGCAGCCACGACCAGTATGACAGAGGAAGTAAGTTCCCTCTGTTCTCCATCGGGACCCCGCAATCTGATCACGTCCACTCATCCTGGACAAAAATGTCCCCTCACACAACATTGTCGGTACAAAAATTATAAAAATTACAGCTTTTTTTTCTTAACCAAAAGTAGTTTTTATAATGCAAATATAATAAACCATAAAATAAAGTACATAAATAAGGTATCGGCAAAATCGTACCAAACCGCAGCGTACAGATAATACAGATCTTATATATAATGCACGGAGAATGACCGTAAAATACTAAACTAAACTGATTTTTTTGCATTCGCACCACCTCATAAACTATGGATTTACCACTAGCAATTAAATACAATGGTCCTAATTTTTTCTCTTTTTTTCGGTTATTGCGCCTAAATTTTAGTCGCAACGTCTGTGCAACTATTTCTGCGACCAAATTTTACGCCGCACAACCGACACTTTAGAAACCACTTGGAGTGTTTTTTTTCACTCTGAAATGGGTGTGTTTTATGCAAAAATGGGCGTGTTTCCGACAAAAAACAAAAAATTCTCGGAGTATTTCCTAAATCACTCTAGAGTGAAATTTAAAAAATGGAGTAATTTCTAACATGGGACTGTTTGCCATTGTGTTTTTTTGTGAAAGTAACTTGTTTTATCACCTGAAAACATTTTGAACAGTTCAACACTTTTATGAATAAAATATTGAAAGCTTCTGTGATAGTTAATGTTTATATTTTTTAAGCCTGAAAAGAAACACGAGTTATATTGAAATCTCCCCAGAATAAAAACTCCACAATAATCAGGGGCAATATGTCTCTTCTTACCTTGTGATGTGAGGGGCCGGTGATCCTCCATCATGACTATGTCCTGGTACAGATCCTTGTGTCCTTCTACATACTCCCACTCCTCCATGGAGAAATAGACCGACACATCCTGACACCTTATAGGAACCTGACACACAATGATATCGTCATCACCAGACCACTCCATTACTGTATAATGTCCCAGCAGTGTCACCTCTCTAATCATCACCAGACCCCTCCATTACTGTATAATGTCCCAGCAGTGTCACCTCTCCAGTCATCACCAGACCCCTCCATTACTGTATAATATCCCAGCAGTGTCACCTCTCTAATCATCACCAGACCCCTCCGTTACTGTATAATGTCCCAGCAGTGTCACCTTTCTAATCATCACCAGACCCCTCCATTACTGTATAATGTCCCAGCAGTGTCACCTCTCTAATCATCACCAGACCCCTCCATTACTATATAATGTCCCAGCAGTGTCACCTCTCTAATCATCACCAGACCCCCTCCATTACTGTATAATGTCCCAGCAGTGTCACCTCTCTAATCATCACCAGACCCCTCCATTACTATATAATGTCCCAGCAGTGTCACCTCTCTAATCATCACCAGACCCCTCCATTACTGTATAATGTCCCAGCAGTGTCACCTCTCTAATCATCACCAGACCCCTCCATTACTGTATAATGTCCCAGCAGTGTCACCTCTCTAATCATCACCAGACCCCTCCATTATTGTATAATGTCCCAGCAGATTCACCTCTCTAATCATCACCAGACCCCTCCATTACTGTATAATGTCCCAGCAGTGTCACCTCTCTAATCATCACCAGACCCCTCCATTACTGTATAATGTCCCAGCATTGTCACCTCTCTAATCATCACCAGACCCCTCCATTACTGTATAATGTCCCAGCAGTGTCACCTCTCCAGTCATCACCAGACCCCTCCATTACTGTATAATGTCCCAGCAGTGTCACCTCTCCAGTCATCACCAGACCCCTCCATTACTGTATAATGTCCCAGCAGTGTCACCTCTCCAGTCATCACCAGACCCTCCATTACTGTATAATGTCCCAGCAGTGTCACCCCTCCAGTCATCACCACACCCCTCCATTACTGTATAATGTCCCAGCAGTGTCACCTCTCTAATCATCACCAGACCCCTCCATTACTGTATAATGTCCCAGCAGTGTCACCTCTCTAATCATCACCAGACCCCTCCATTACTGTATAATGTCCCAGCAGTTTCACCTCTCCAGTCATCACCAGACCCCTCCATTACTGTATAATGTCCCAGCAGTGTCACCTATCACCAGACCCCTCCATTACTGTATAATGTCCCAGCAGTGTCACCTCTTCAGTCATCACCAGACCCCTCCATTACTGTATAATGTCCCAGCAGTGTCACCTCTCCAGTCATCACCAGACCCCTCCATTACTGTATAATGTCCCAGCAGTGTCACCTCTCCAGTCACCACCAGACCCCTCCATGACTGTATAATGTCCCAGCAGTGTCACCTCTCCAGTCATCACCAGACCCCTCCATTACTGTATAATGTCCCAGCAGTGTCACCTCTCCAGTCATCACCAGACCCCTCCATTACTGTATAATGTCCCAGCAGTGTCACCTCTCCAGTCATCACCAGACCCCTCCGTTACTGTATAATGTCCCAGCAGTGTCACCTCTCCAGTCATCACCAGACCCCTTCATTACTGTATAATGTCCCAGCAGTGTCACCTCTCTAATCATCACCAGACCCCCTCCATTACTGTATAATGTCCCAGCAGTGTTACCTCTCTAATCATCACCAGACCCCTCCATTACTGTATAATGTCCCAGCAGTGTCACCTCTCCAGTCATCACCAGACCCCTCCATTACTGTATAATGTCCCAGCAGTGTCACCTCTCTAATCATCACCAGACCCCTCCATTACTGTATAATGTCCCAGAAGTCACCTCTCCAGTCATCACCAGACCCCTTCATTACTGTATAATGTCCCAGCAGTGTCACCTCTCCAGTCATCACCAGACTTCTCCATTACTGTATAATGTCCCATCAGGGTCACCTCTCTAATCCTCCCCAGACCTCTCCATTACTGTATAATGTCCCAGCAGTGTCACCTCTCTAATCATCCCCAGACCTCTCCATTACTGTATAATGTCCCAGCAGTGTCATCTCTCCAGTCATCACCAGACCCCTCCATTACTGTATAATGTCCCAGCAGTGTCACCTCTCTAATCATCACCAGACCCCTCCATTACTGTATAATGTCCCAGCAGTGTCACCTCTCTAATCATCACCAGACCCCTCCATTACTGTATAATGTCCCAGCAGTGTCACCTCTCCAGTCATCACCAGACCCCTCCATTACTGTATAATGTCCCAGCAGTGTCACCTCTCCAGTCATCACCAGACCCCTCCATTACTGTATAATGTCCCAGCAGTGTCACCTCTCTAATCACCAGACCCCTCCATTAATACATAATATCCCAGCAGGGTCACCTCTCCAGTCATCACCAGACCCCTCCATTACTGTATAATGTCCCAGAAGTCACCTCTCCAGTCATCACCAGACCCCTCCATTACTGTATAATGTCCCAGCAGTGTCACCTCTCCAGTCATCACCAGACTTCTCCATTACTGTATAATGTCCCATCAGGGTCACCTCTCCAGTCAACACCAGACCCCTCCATTACTGTACAATGTCCCAGCAGTGTCACCTCTCTAATAATCACCAGACCCCTCCATTACTGTATAATGTCCCAGCAGTGTCACCTCTCCAGTCATCACCAGACCCCTCCATTACTGTATAATGTCCCAGCAGTGTCACCTCTCCAGTCATCACAAGACCCCCCACCCCATTACTGTACAATGTCCCAGCAGTGTCACCTCTCCATTCATCAGACCCCTCCATTACTGTATAATGTCCCAGCAGTGTCACCTCTCTAATAATCACCAGACCCCTCCATTACTGTATAATGTCCCAGAAGTCACCACTCCGGTCATCACCAGACCCCTTCATTACTGTATAATGTCCCAGCAGTGTCACCTCTCCAGTCATCCCCAGACCTCTCCATTACTGTATGATGTCCCAGCAGTGTCACCTCTCTAATCATCCCCAGACCTCTCCATTACTGTATAATGTCCCAGCAGTGTCACCTCTCTAATCACCAGACCCCTCCATTACTATATAATATCCCAGCAGTGTCTCCTCTCTAATCATCACCAGACCCCTCCATTACTGTATAATGTCCCAGCAGTGTCACCTCTCCAGTCATCACCAGACCCCTCCATTACTGTATAATGTCCCAGCAGTGTCACCTCTCCAGTCATCACCAGACCCCTCCATTACTGTATAATGTCCCAGCAGTGTCACCTCTCTAATCATCCCCAGACCCCTCCATTACTGTATAATGTCCCAGCAGTGTCACCTCTCCAGTCATCACCAGACCTATCCATAACTGTATGATGTCCCAGTAGTGTCACCTCTCTAATCATCCCCAGACCTCTCCATTACTGTATAATGTCCCAGCAGTGTCACCTCTCCAGTCATCACCAGACCCCTACATTACTGTATAATGTCCCAGCAGTGTCACCTCTCCAGTCATCACCAGACCCCTCCATTACTGTATAATGTCCCAGCAGTGTCACCTCTCCAGTCATCACCAGACCCCTCCATTACTGTATAATGTCCCAGCAGTGTCACCTCTCCAGTCATCACCAGACCCCTCCATTACTGTATAATGTCCCAGCAGTGTCACCTCTCCAGTCATCACCAGACCCCTCCATTACTGTATAATGTCCCAGCAGTGTCACCTCTCCAGTCATCACCAGACCCCTCCATTACTGTATAATGTCCCAGCAGTGTCACCTCTCCAGTCATCACCAGACCCCTCCATTACTGTATAATGTCCCAGCAGTGTCACCTCTCTAATCATCACCAGACCCCTCCATTATTGTATAATGTCCCAGCAGTGTCACCTATACAGTCATCACCAGACCTCTCCATTAATGTCCCAGCAGGGTCACCTCTCCAGTCAGCAGCTCAGTGATCCTGTGGGTGAGTTCTAGGATCTTCTCCTCATGTATCGGTGAGAGAGGTGGAGGCGCCATAGTGGGGCCCTGGACTCTGCTTGGTTCTCCTGGCTCATTGAGATGGCTGCTGGGGGCCACACACTCCCCCCATCTCTTCTTCACTATGGTGTAATCCTGCGTATGGAGAGAGACAATGAGGGGACTGACCCCAGTATTTGTGCCCCCTGTATAGAGCTCTAGTGAGCACATCTGGAATACTGGGGTCAGTTCTGGAGACCTCACCTACAAAGAGACATCCAGAACATAGAGTGGCTCCAAAGATGGGGGACAACAATGGTGGAAATGTAGATGGGGGGACAACAATGGTGGAAATGTAGATGGGGGGACAACAATGGTGGAAATGTAGATGGGGGGACAACAATGGTGGAAATGTAGATGGGGGACAACAATGGTGGAAATGTAGATGGGGGACAACAATGGTGGAAATGTAGATGGGGGACAACAATGGTGGAAATGTAGATGGAGACAACAATGGTGGAAATGTAGATGGGGGACAACAATGGTAGAAATGTAGACGGGGGGACAACAATGGTGGAAATGTAGATGGGGACAACAATGGTGGAAATGTAGATGGGGACAACAATGGTGGAAATGTAGATGGGGGCAACAATGGTGGAAATGTAGATGGGGACAACAATGGTGGAAATGTAGATGGTGACAACAATGGTGGAAATGTAGATAGGGACAACAATGGTGGAAATGTAGATGGTGACAACAATGGTGGAAATGTAGATAGGGACAACAATGGTGGAAATGTAGATGGGGACAACAATGGTGGAAATGTAGATGGGGACAACAATGGTGGAAATGTAGGGGGGGACAACAATGGTGGAAATGTAGATGGGGACAACAATGGTGGAAATGTAGATGGGGAACAACAATGGTGGAAATGTAGATGGGGGGGACAACAATGGTGAAAATGTAGATGGGGGACAACAATGGTGGAAATGTAGATGGGGACAACAATGGTGGAAATGTATATGGGGACAACAATGGTGGAAATGTAGATGGGGACAACAATGGTGGAAATGTAGATGGGGGGACAACAATGGTGGAAATGTAGATGGGGACAACAATGGTGGAAATGTAGATGGGGAAAACAATGGTGGAAATGTAGATGGGGACAACAATGGTGGAAATGTAGATGGGGACAACAATGGTGGAAATGTAGATGGAGACAACAATGGTGGAAATGTAGATGGGGACAACAATGGTGGAAATGTAGATGAGGGGACAACAATGGTGGAAATGTAGATGGGGACAACAATGATGGAAATGTAGATGGGGACAACAATGGTGGAAATGTAGATGGGGACAACAATGGTGGAAATGTAGATGGGGACAACAATGGTGGAAATGTAGATGGGGACAACAATGGTGGAAATGTAGATGGGGACAACAATGATGGAAATGTAGATGGGGGGACAACAATGGTGGAAATGTAGATGGGGGACAACAATGGTGGAAATGTAGATGGGGACAACAATGGTGGAAATGTAGATGGGGACAACAATGGTGGAAATGTAGATGGGGACAACAATGGTGAAAATGTAGATGGGTCACCTCACCTCTCCAGTCAGCATGTGGAGGATCTCCAAGGTGAAGTGTAATATTCTCTTTGTCATCTCATTCCTGTCCTTCTCCATCCTTGGGGGTCATTCAGGAGAAGAGGAGGAGCCTGAATCACAGAACCAGCGACACTGTAACAAACCTCCTCCTCATGTCATCCTCTTACTACCGAGGTGACACACTGTAACAAACCTCCTCCTCATGTAATCTCCTTACTGCTGGGGTGACACACTGTAACAAACCTCCTCCTCATGTAATCTCCTTACTACTGGGGTGATACACTGTAACAAATCTCCTCCTCATGTAATCTCCTTACTACTGAGGTGACACACTGTAACAAACCTCCTCATGTAATCTCCTTACTACTGGGGTGATACACTGTAACAAATCTCCTCCTCATGTAATCTCCTTACTACTGAGGTGACACACTGTAACAAACCTCCTCCTCATGTAATCTCCTTACTACTGAGGTGACACACTGTAACAAACCTCCTCCTCATGTAATCTCCTTACTACTGAGGTGACACACTGTAACAAACCTCCTCCTCATGTAATCTCCTTACTATTGGGGTGACACATTGTAACAATCCTCATGTAATCTCTTTACTACTGGAGTGACACACTGTAACAAACCTCCTCCTCATGTAATCTCCTTCCTACTGGGGTGACACACTGTAACAAACCTCCTCCTCATGTAATCTCCTTACTACTGGGGTGACACACTGTAACAAACCTCCTCCTCATGTAATCTCCTTACTACTGGGGTAACACACTGTAACAAACCTCCTCCTCATGTAATCTCTTTGCTACTGGGGTGACACACTGTAACAAACCTCCTCCTCATGTAATCTCCTTACTACTGGGGTAACACACCGTAACAAACCCCCTCCTCATGTAATCTCCTTACTACTGGGGTGACACACTGTAACAAACCTCCTCCTTATGTAATCTCTTTACTACTGGGGTGACACACTAACAAATCTCCTCCCCATGTAATCTCTTTACTACCGGGGTGACACACTGTAACAAACCCCCTCCTCATGTCATCTCCTTACTACTGGGGTGACACACTGTAACAAACCTCCTCCTCATGTAATCTCCTTACTACTGGGGTGACACACTGTAACAAACCTCCTCCTCATGTAATCTCCTTACTACTGGGATGACACAATGTAAAAAACCTCCTCCTCATGTAATCTCCTTACTACTGGGGTGACACACTGTAACAAACCTCCTTCTCATGTAATCTCATTACTGGGGTGACACACTGTAACAAACCTCCTCCTCATGTAATCTCCTTACTACTTGGGTGACACACTGTAACAAACCTCCTCCTCATGTAATCTCCTTACTACTGGAGTGACACACTGTAACAAACCTCCTCCTCATGTAATCTCCTTACTACTGGAGTGACACACTGTAACAAACCTCCTTCTCATGTAATCTCCTTACTACTGGGGTGACACACTGTAACAAACCTCCTCCTCGTGTAATCTCTTTACTACTGGGGTGACACACTGTAACAAACCTCCTCCTCATGTAATCTCCTTACTACTGGGGTAACACACTGTAACAAACCTCCTCCTCATATAATCTCTTTGCTACTGGGGTGACACACTGTAACAAACCTCCTCCTCATGTAATCTCCTTACAACTGGGGTGACACACTGTAACAAACCTCCTCCTCATGTAATCTCCTTACTACTGGGGTAACACACTGTAACAAACCTCCTCCTCATATAATCTCTTTGCTACTGGGGTGACACACTGTAACAAACCTCCTCCCCATGTAATCTCTTTACTACCGGGGTGACACACTGTAACAAACCTCCTCCTTATGCAATCTCTTTACTACTGGGGTGACACACTGTAACAAACCTCCTCCTCCTCATGTAATCTCCTTACTACTGGGGTGACACACTGTAACAAACCTCATGCTTATGTAATCTCCTTACTACTGGGGTGACACACTGTAACAAACCTCCTCCTCATGTAATCTCCTTACTACTGGGGTGACACACTGTAACAACCCCCCTCCTCATGTAATCTCCTTACTACTGGGGTGACACACTGTAACAAACCTCCTCCTCATGTAATCTCCTTACTACTGGGGTGACACACTGTAACAAACCTCCTTCTTATGTAATCTCCTTACTACTGGGGTGACACACTGTAACAAACCTCCTCCTCATGTAATCTCCTTACTACTGGGGTGACACACTGTAACAAAACTCCTCCTCATGTAATCTCCTTACTACTGGGGTGACACACTGTAACAAACCTTCTCCTCATATAATCTCCTTACTACTGGGGTGACACACTGTAACAAACCTCCTCCCCATGTAATCTCCTTACTACTGGGGTGACACACTGTAACAAACCTCCTCATGTAATCTCCTTACTACTGGGGTGACACACTGTAACAAACCTCCTCCTCATGTAATCTCCTTACTACTGGGGTGACGCACTGTAACAAACCTCCACCTCATGTAATCTCCTTACTACTGGGGTGACACACTGTAACAAACCTCCTCCTCCTCATGTAATTTCCTTACTACTGGGGTGACACACTGTAACAAATCTCCTCCTCATGTAATCTCCTCACTACTGGGGTGACACACTGTAACAAACCTCCTCCTCATGTAATCTCCTTACTACTGGGGTGACACACTGTAACAAACCTCCTCCTCATGTAATATCCTTACTACTGGGGTGACACACTGTAACAAACCTCCTCCTCATGTAATCTCCTTACTACTGGGGTGACACACTGTAACAAACCTCCTCCCCATGTAATCTCCTTACTACTGGGGTGACACACTGTAACAAACCTCCTCCTCATGTAATCTCCTTACTACTGGGATGACACACTGTAACAAACCTCCTCCTCATGTAATTTCCTTACTACTGGGGTGACACGCTGTAACAAACCTCCTCCTCATGTAATCTCCTTACTACTGGGGTGACACACTGTAACAAACCTCCTCCTCATGTAATCTCCTTACTACTGGGGTGACACACTGTAACAAACCTCCTCCTTATGTAATCTCTTTACTACTGGGGTGACACACTAACAAATCTCCTCCCCATGTAATCTCTTTACTACCGGGGTGACACACTGTAACAAACCCCCTCCTCATGTAATCTCCTTACTACTGTGGTGACACACTGTAACAAACCCCCTCCTCATGTAATCTCCTTACTACTGGGGTGACACACTGTAACAAACCTCCTCCTCATGTAATCTCCTTACTACTGGGGTGACACACTGTAACAAACCCCCTCCTCATGTAATTACCTTACTACTGGGGTGACACACTGTAACAAACCTCCTTCTCATGTAATCTCATTACTGGGGTGACACACTGCAACAAACCTCCTCCTCATGTAATCTCCTTACTACTGGGGTGACACACTGTAACAAACCTCCTCATGTAATCTCCTTACTACTGGAGTGACACACTGTAACAAACCTCCTCCTCATGTAATCTCCTTACTACTGGAGTGACACACTGTAACAAACCTCCTCCTCATGTAATCTCCTTACTACTGGGGTGACACACTGTAACAAACCTCCTCCTCGTGTAATCTCTTTACTACTGGGGTGACACACTGTAACAAACCTCCTCCTCATGTAATCTCCTTACTACTGGGGTAACACACTGTAACAAACCTCCTCCTCATATAATCTCTTTGCTACTGGGGTGACACACTGTAACAAACCTCCTCCTCATGTAATCTCCTTACTACTGGGGTGACACACTGTAACAAACCTCCTTCTCATGTAATCTCATTACTGGGGTGACACACTGTAACAAACCTCCTCCTCATGTAATCTCCTTACTACTGGGGTAACACACTGTAACAAACCTCCTCCTCCTCATGTAATTTCCTTACTACTGGGGTGACACACTGTAACAAATCTCCTCCTCATGTAATCTCCTTACTACTGGGGTGACACACTGTAACAAACCTCCTCCTCATGTAATCTCCTTACTACTGGGGTGACACACTGTAACAAACCTCCTCCTCATGTAATATCCTTACTACTGGGGTGACACACTGTAACAAACCTCCTCCTCATGTAATCTCCTTACTACTGGGGTTACACACTGTAACAAACCTCCTCCCCATGTAATCTCCTTACTACTGGGGTGACACACTGTAACAAACCTACTCCTCATGTAATCTCCTTACTACTGGGATGACACACTGTAACAAACCTCCTCCTCATGTAATTTCCTTACTACTGGGGTGACACGCTGTAACAAACCTCCTCCTCATGTAATCTCCTTACTACTGGGGTGACACACTGTAACAAACCTCCTCCTCATGTAATCTCCTTACTACTGGGGTGACACACTGTAACAAACCTCCTCCTTATGTAATCTCTTTACTACTGGGGTGACACACTAACAAACCTCCTCCTCATGTAATCTCTTTACTACTGGGGTGACACACTGTAACAAACCCCCTCCTCATGTAATCTCCTTACTACTGGGGTGACACTCTGTAACAAACCTCCTCCTCATGTAATCTCCTTACTACTGGGGTGACACACTGTAACAAACCCCCTCCTCATGTAATTACCTTACTACTGGGGTGACACACTGTAACAAACCTCCTCCTCATGTAATCTCCTTACTACTGGGGTGACACACTGTAACAAACCTCCTCCTCATGTAATCTCCTTACTACTGGAGTGACACACTGTAACAAACCTCCTCCTCATGTAATCTCCTTACTACTGGAGTGACACACTGTAACAAACCTCCTCCTCATGTAATCTCCTTACTACTGGGGTGACACACTGTAACAAACCTCCTCCTCGTGTAATCTCCTTACTACTGGGGTAACACACTGTAACAAACCTCCTCCTCATATAATCTCTTTGCTACTGGGGTGACACACTGTAACAAACCTCCTCCTCATGTAATCTCCTTACTACTGGGGTGACACACTGTAACAAACCTCCTCCTCATGTAATCTCCTTACTACTGGGGTAACACACTGTAACAAACCTCCTCCTCATATAATCTCTTTGCTACTGGGGTGACACACTGTAACAAACCTCCTCCCCATGTAATCTCTTTACTACCGGGGTGACACACTGTAACAAACCTCCTCCTTATGTAATCTCTTTACTACTGGGGTGACACACTGTAACAAACCTCCTCCTCCTCATGTAATCTCCTTACTACTGGGGTGACACACTGTAACAAACCTCATGCTTATGTAATCTCCTTACTACTGGGGTGACACACTGTAACAAACCTCCTCCTCATGTAATCTCCTTACTACTGGGGTGACACACTGTAACAACCCCCCTCCTCATGTAATCTCCTTACTACTGGGGTGACACTGTAACAAACCTCCTCCTCATGTAATCTCCTTACTATTGGGGTGACACACTGTAACAAACCTCCTTCTTATGTAATCTCCTTACTACTGGGGTGACACACTGTAACAAACCTCCTCCTCATGTAATCTCCTTACTACTGGGGTGACACACTGTAACAAAACTCCTCCTCATGTAATCTCCTTACTACTGGGGTGACACACTGTAACAAACCTTATCCTCATATAATCTCCTTACTACTGGGGTGACACACTGTAACAAACCTCCTCCCCATGTAATCTCCTTACTACTGGGGTGACACACTGTAACAAACCTCCTCATGTAATCTCCTTACTACTGGGGTGACACACTGTAACAAACCTCCTCCTCATGTAATCTCCTTACTACTGGGGTGACGCACTGTAACAAACCTCCACCTCATGTAATCTCCTTACTACTGGGGTGACACACTGTAACAAACCTCCTCCTCCTCATGTAATTTCCTTACTACTGGGGTGACACACTGTAACAAACCTCCACCTCATGTAATCTCCTCACTACTGGGGTGACACACTGTAACAAATCTCCTCCTCATATAATCTCCTCACTACTGGGGTGACACACTGTAACAAACCTCCTCCTCATGTAATCTCCTTACTACTGGGGTGACACACTGTAACAAACCTCCTCCTCATGTAATATCCTTACTACTGGGGTGACACACTGTAACAAACCTCCTCCTCATGTAATCTCCTTACTACTGGGGTTACACACTGTAACAAACCTCCTCCCCATGTAATCTCCTTACTACTGGGGTGACACACTGTAACAAACCTCCTCCTCATGTAATCTCCTTACTACTGGGATGACACACTGTAACAAACCTCCTCCTCATGTAATTTCCTTACTACTGGGGTGACACACTGTAACAAACCTCCTGCTTATGTAATCTCCTTACTACTGAGGTGACACACTGTAACAAACCTCCTCCTCATGTAATCTCCTTACTACTGGGGTTACACACTGTAACAAACCTCCTCCCCATGTAATCTCCTTACTACTGGGGTGACACACTGTAACAAACCTCCTCCTCATGTAATCTCCTTACTACTGGGATGACACACTGTAACAAACCTCATGCTTATGTAATCTCCTTACTACTGGGGTGACACACTGTAACAAACTTCCTCCTCATGTAATCTCCTTACTACTGGGGTGACACACTGTAACAAACCTCCTCCTCATGTAATCTCCTTACTACTGGGGTGACACGCTGTATCAAACCTCCTCCTCATGTAATCTCCTTACTACTGGGGTGACACACTGTAACAAACCTCCTCCTCATGTAATCTCCTTACTACTGGGGTGACACGCTGTAACAAACCTCCTCCTCATGTTATCTCCTTACTACTGGGGTGACACACTGTAACAAACCTCCTGCTTATGTAATCTCCTTACTACTGAGGTGACACACTGTAACAAACCTCCTCCTCATGTAATCTCCTTACTACTGGAGTGACACACTGTAACAAACCTCCTCCTAATGTAATCTCCTTACTACTGGGGTGACACACTGTAACAAACCTCCTCATGTAATCTCCTTACTACTGGGGTGACACACTGTAACAAACCTCCTCCTCATGTAATCTCCTTACTACTGGGGTGACACACTGTAACAAACCTCCACCTCATGTAATCTCCTTACTACTGGGGTGACACACTGTAACAAACCTCCTCCTCCTCATGTAATTTCCTTACTACTGGGGTGACACACTGTAACAAACCTCCTGCTTATGTAATCTCCTTACTACTGAGGTGACACACTGTAACAAACCTCCTCCTCATGTAATCACCTTACTACTGGAGTGACACACTGTAACAAACCTCCTCCTCATGTAATCTCCTTATTACTGGGGTGACACACTGTAACAAACCTCCTCCTCATGTAATCTCCTTACTACTGGGGTGACACACTGTAACAAACCTCCTCATGTAATCTCCTTACTACTGGGGTGACACACTGTAACAAACCTCCTCATGTAATCTCCTTACTACTGGGGTGACACACTGTAACAAACCTCCTCCTCATGTAATCTCCTTACTACTGGGGTGACACACTGTAACAAACCTCCTCCTCATGTAATCTCCCTACTGCCGACTAGGACCTGCTCTGTATCTGCTGGATAGTGGAGGTGTAGGACCTGTGATGATGTCACAATCATGTGACCAGGACACGTAGGGGGGGGCGGAGGTCAGCAGGATAAAAACCATTTTGGATGAAGGACCTGTGATGATGCTCATGTGACAGGAGTGGGCGGAGCTCAGCTGTAGTAGAGGACATGTGACCAGAAGGGGAGGATCTCAGCTGTAGTAGAGGACATGTGACCAGAAGGGGAGGATCTCAGCTGTAGTAGAGGACATGTGACCAGAAGGGGAGGAGCTCAGCTGTAGTAGAGGACATGTGACCAGAAGGGGAGGAGCTCAGCTGTAGTAGAGGACATGTGACCAGAAGGGGAAGAGCTCATCTGTAGTAGAGAACATGTGACCAGAAGGGGAGGAGCTCAGCTGTAGTAGAGGACATGTGACCAGAAGGGGAGGAGCTCAGCTGTAATAGAGGACATGTGACCAGAAGGGGAGGAGCTCAGCTTTAGTAGAGGGTGGCTCCACCCCTCTGAGCTAAATGGAAATGGGATTTTTTTAATGAAAATTAAAGTGTACCTATCATCTCCCCCAAATAATAAAAAACTGTTACGTGTTACTCTGCACTTCACCCTGATCATGTACATCCAAGTGTTATGTGTTTAGCCCCTATATTTCTAATAAAAACAGCTTACATTGTTTGCAGTCTGGATTCTCATCTTCTCTCAGGTAGGGGGCGTGTCCCTCTTCTGCCCTCACTGTACATGACTGAACTTCCTCCCTCACTGTACATGACTGAACTTCCTCCCTCACTGTACATGACTAAACTTCCTCCCTCACTGTACATGACTGAACTTCCGCCCTCACTGTACATGACTGAACTTCCTCCCTCACTGTACATGACTAAACTTCTTCCCTCACTGTACATGACTGAACTTCTGCCCTCACTGTACATGACTGAACTTCCTCCCTCACTGTACATGACTGAACTTCCTCCCTCACTGTACATGACTGAACTTCCTCCCTCACTGTACATGACTGAACTTCCTCCCTCACTGTACATGACTGAACTTCCTCCCTCACTGTACATGACTGAACTTCCTCCCTCACTGTACATGACTAAACTTCTTCCCTCACTGTACATGACTGAACTTCTGCCCTCACTGTACATGACTGAACTTCCTCCCTCACTGTACATGACTGAACTTCCTCCCTCACTGTACATGACTGAACTTCCTCCCTCACTGTACATGACTGAACTTCCTCCCTCACTGTACATGACTGAACTTCCTCCCTCACTGTACATGACTTAACTTCCTCCCTCACTCTACATGACTGAACTTCCTCCCTCACTGTACATGACTAAACTTCTTCCCTCACTGTACATGACTGAACTTCTTCCCTCACTGTACATGACTGAACTTCTGCCCTCACTGTACATGACTGAACTTTCTCCCTCACTGTACATGACTAAACTTCCTCCCTCACTGTACATGACTAAACTTCCTCCCTCACTGTACATGACTAAACTTCCTCCCTCACTGTACATGACTAAACTTCCTCCCTCACTGTACATGACTGAACTTCCTCCCTCTCTGTACATGACTGAACTTCCTCCCTCACTGTACATGACTGAACTTCCTCCCTCACTGTACATGACTGAACTTCCTCCCTCAATGTACATGACTGAACTTCCTCCCTCACTGTACATGACTGAACTTCCTCCCTCATTGTACATGACTGAACTTCCTCCCTCACTGTACATGACTAAACTTCTTCCCTCACTGTACATGACTGAACTTCTGCCCTCACTGTACATGACTGAACTTCCTCCCTCACTGTACATGACTGAACTTCCTCCCTCACTGTACATGACTGAACTTCCTCCCTCACTGTACATGACTGAACTTCCTCCCTCACTGTACATGACTGAACTTCCTCCCTCACTGTACATGACTGAACTTCCTCCCTCACTGTACATGACTAAACTTCTTCCCTCACTGTACATGACTGAACTTCTGCCCTCACTGTACATGACTGAACTTCCTCCCTCACTGTACATGACTGAACTTTCTCCCTCACTGTACATGACTAAACTTCCTCCCTCACTGTACATGACTAAACTTCCTCCCTCACTGTACATGACTAAACTTCCTCCCTCACTGTACATGACTAAACTTCCGCCCTCACTGTACATGACTGAACTTCCTCCCTCACTGTACATGACTGAACTTCCTCCCTCACTGTACATGACTGAACTTCCTCCCTCACTGTACATGACTGAACTTCCTCCCTCACTGTACATGACTGAACTTCCTCCCTCACTGTACATGACTGAACTTCCTCCCTCACTGTACATGACTGAACTTCCTCCCTCACTGTACATGACTAAACTTCTTCCCTCACTGTACATGACTGAACTTCCTCCCTCACTGTACATGACTGAACTTTCTCCCTCACTGTACATGACTAAACTTCCTCCCTCACTGTACATGACTAAACTTTCTCCCTCACTGTACATGACTAAACTTCCTCCCTCACTGTACATGACTGATTTTTCTCCCTCACTGTACATGACTAAACTTCCTCCCTCACTGTACATGACTGAACTTCCTCCCTCACTGTACATGACTGAACTTTCTCCCTCACTGTACATGACTGAACTTCCTCCCTCACTGTACATGACTGAACTTTCTCCCTCACTGTACATGACTGAACTTTCTCCCTCACTGTACATGACTGAACTTCCTCCCTCACTGTACATGACTAAACTTCCTCCCTCACTGTACATGACTGAACTTCCTCCCTCACTGTACATGACTGATTTTTCTCCCTCACTGTACATGACTAAACTTCCTCCCTCACTGTACATGACTGAACTTCCTCCCTCACTGTACATGACTGAACTTTCTCCCTCACTGTACATGACTAAACTTCCTCCCTCACTGTACATGACTAAACTTCCTCCCTCACTGTACATGACTGAACTTCCTCCCTCACTGTACATGACTGATTTTTCTCCCTCACTGTACATGACTAAACTTCCTCCCTCACTGTACATGACTGAACTTCCTCCCTCACTGTACATGACTGAACTTCCTCCCTCACTGTACATGACTAAACTTCCTCCCTCACTGTACATGACTGAACTTCCTCCCTCACTGTACATGACTGAACTTCCTCCCTCACTGTACATGACTAAACTTCCTCCCTCACTGTACATGACTGAACTTCCTCCCTCACTGTACATGACTGAACTTTCTCCCTCACTGTACATGACTGAACTTTCTCCCTCACTGTACATGACTGAACTTCCTCCCTCACTGTACATGACTGAACTTCCTCCCTCACTGTACATGACTAAACTTCCTCCCTCACTGTACATGACTAAACTTCCTCCCTCACTGTACATGACTAAACTTCCTCCCTCACTGTACATGACTAAACTTCCGCCCTCACTGTACATGACTGAACTTCCTCCCTCACTGTACATGACTGAACTTCCTCCCTCACTGTACATGACTGAACTTCCTCCCTCACTGTACATGACTGAACTTCCTCCCTCACTGTACATGACTAAACTTCCTCCCTCACTGTACATGACTGAACTTCCTCCCTCACTGTACATGACTGAACTTTCTCCCTCACTGTACATGACTGAACTTCCTCCCTCACTGTACATGACTGAACTTCCTCCCTCACTGTACATGACTAAACTTCCTCCCTCACTGTACATGACTGAACTTCCTCCCTCACTGTACATGACTGATTTTTCTCCCTCACTGTACATGACTGAACTTTCTCCCTCACTGTACATGACTGAACTTCCTCCCTCACTGTACATGACTGAACTTCCTCCCTTACTGCGTGTCACTGAGTCTGGGAGGGAGCCTGACATTCAGCCAATCACTGCAGGCTGCTCTGTAACCCTTTCCTCTCTGGGTCTCCTCATCCTTTGATATTGCACGACTGGCTGGGATTTGTAGTTCCCTACACACAATATCTTATGCAATATGTAAGAGAAGCATAGGATAATATATATATATACGGTCTCCATTATAGGACATCATTAGTTGTCAGCCGCAACTCCGTCCTCCGTCAGGCAAAACAGCGTCCCGCCTCCTCCCTCGGGCCAATCTCCGTCAGGCGTCAGCCGCAACTCCCTCCTCCCCTGCTATACAGTGCTGCGCAGCATCTGCTCTGCTATACAGTGCTGGGCAGCGTCGGCTCTGCTATACAGTGCTGCGCAGCGTCGGCTCTGCTATACAGTGCTGCGTAGTGTCGGACCTACTATACAGTGCTGCGCAGCGTCGGCTCTGCTATACAGTGCTGCGTAGTGTTGGACCTGCTATACAGTGCTGCGCAGCGTTGGCTCTGCTATACAGTGCTGCGCAGTGTCGGACCTGCTATACAGTGCTGCGCAGGGTCGGCTCTGCTATGCGGCAGGAGGTTGCGTCTGAGGGAGAATCGTCTGAGGCATGACGGCGTTTTGGATGAGGGAGTTTCGGAGGACGGAGTTGCGGCTGACGACTGACGGTGATTGGTCCGAGGGAGGAGGCGGGACGCTGTATTGCCGGACGGAGGACGGAGTTGCGGCTGACGACTAACGATGTCCTAAAATGGAGACCGTATATATATATATATATATTGTCCTCTGCACTACAAATCCCAGCCAGCCTTGTACTCTGACTGGGATAGAGCTGTAGCCACAGACACTTCCTGTGATGGATGAGCAGCGCGGCGCGGGAATCCATGCCTCTGTTTCTCCTTGTGGTGATTGACAGGCCGGGAGCCTTCTAAAGCCCGCCCCCACTTCCTGTATTCCGATGACCAATAATCAGGGACCTCTAGTGGCCACTTTTATACATGCGATTTTTAAGTTAAATCAATGAAAAGAATAATTGAATGTATTTACAAATAATCCTATTTTATTTTGCTCTATTGTATTTAACCACATTTTTGTTGTGATAGTCGCCACGTAAGCCCCTCCCCTTTGGCTATAACACGCCCCTCCTACACCAGGTCAGTGAGTTTTCTTCTCCTGAGTTCGGCCCCTTTTTCCATCATTTCACGTGTTTGATTTTCGTAGATCCGGCGTTCTCTTCGGCTGCGCGTCACGTCCGATGAAGCGCCGGCAGTTGTTTTCTTCGGGCCGCGGGTGAGCTTGGGGGCTTACTGGAGAGTTCGCTTTCTCCCTGTGCTCACGAGTTATGTCTTTTTGGTTTACTACCTTTGTATGTTGGGTTAGATGACTTTTCCTATTTATTTCGCTTGGTTCCGCGATCCGGAAGTGGGCGGAGCTTAGGGTTTTGTTGCAAATCCTGCCTCTATTTAACCCCTTAAGGACTCAGCCCATTTTGGCCTTAAGGACTCAGACAATTCAATTTTTACGTTTTCATTTTTTCCTCCTCGCCTTCTAAAAATCATAACTCTTTTATATTTTCATCCACAGACTAGTATGAGGGCTTGTTTTTTGCGCGACCAGTTGTCCTTTGTAATGACATCACTCATTATATCATAAAATGTATGGCCCAACCAAAAACACTATTTTTGTGGGGAAATTAAAATGAAAAACGCAATTTTGCTAATTTTGGAAGGTTTAGTTTTCACGTCGTACAATTTATGGTAAAAATGACGTGTGTTATTTATTCTGAGGGTCAATACGATTAAAATGATACCCATTATTACATACTTTTATATTATTGTTGCGCTTAAAAAAAATTAGTACGTTTATAATCCCTTTATTTTGATGACCTATAACTTTTTTATTTTTCCGTATAAGTGGCGGTATGGGGGCTCATTTTTTGCGCCATGATCTGTCCTTTTTTTTGATACCACATTTGCATATAAAAAACTTTTAATACATTTTTTATAATTTTTTTTAAATAAAATGTATTAAAAAAGTAGTAATTTTGGACTTTTTTTTTTTTCGTTCACGCCGTTCACCATACGGGATCATTAACATTTTATTTTAATAGTTCAGACATTTACGCACGCGGCGATACCAAATTTGTCTATAAAAAAAAATTTTTACGCTTTTTGGGGGTAAAATAGGAAAAAACGGACGTTTTACTTTTTTATTGGGGGAGGGGATTTTTCACATTTTTTTTACTTTTACTTTTACATTTTTTTTTACACTTGAATAGTCCCCATAGGGGACTATTCATAGCAATACCATGATTGCTAATACTGATCTGTTCTATGTATAGGACATAGAACAGATCAGTATTATCGGTCATCTTCTAGTATTGTCTGCTCGATCACAGACCAGAAGGAGAGGGGACCTCCGTGCGGCGTTATGAATGATCGGATGCCCGCTGAGGCGCTGCGGTCGATCCGATCATTCATTCAAATCGCGAACTGCCGCAGATGCCGGGATCTGTATTGATACCGGCACCTGAGGGGTTAATGGCGGACGCCCGCGAGATCACGGGCGTCGGCCATTGCCGGCGGGTCCCTGGCTGCGATCAGCAGCCGGGATCAGCCGCGCTTGACACGGGCATCGCTCCGATGCCCGCGGTTATGCTTAGGTCGTAAATGTACGTCCTGGTGCGTTAAGTACCACCGCACCAGGACGTACATTTACGTCCTGCGTCCTAAAGGGGTTAAAGGAGTATTCCAGGAAAAAACTTTTTTATATATAACAACTGGCTCCAGAAAGTTAAACAGATTTGTAAATTACTTCTATTAAAAAATCTTAATCCTTTCAGTACTTCTGAGCTTCTGAAGTTAAGGTTGTTCTTTTCTGTCTAAATCCTCTCTGATGACACGTGTCTCGGGAACCGCCCAGTTTAGAAGAGGTTTGCTATGGGGATTTGCTTCTAAACTGGGCGGTTCCCGAGACAAGTGTCATCAGAGGGGACTTAGACAGAAAAGAACAACCTTAACTTCAGAAGCTCATAAGTACTGAAAGGATTAAGATTTTTTAATAGAAGTAATTTACAAATCTGTTTAACTTTCTGGAGCCAGTTGATATATAAAAAAAAGTTTTTTCCTGGATACCCCTTTAAGCCCTCCTTTATCTGGCTCTGTCTCTTTGAGCCTGTACTAGTTTGGTGGTCTTTTCTAGCCTACTATTTGTTTTGAGAGCTTGTCTTCTCTATTAAAGGGGCACTCTG
The DNA here is from genome assembly GCF_029499605.1 of Hyla sarda. Classification (NCBI taxonomy): domain Eukaryota; kingdom Metazoa; phylum Chordata; class Amphibia; order Anura; family Hylidae; genus Hyla; species Hyla sarda. The sequence goes on along the minus strand of NC_079189.1, from coordinate 535,386 downwards.
GTGGAAACCTTTTTTTTTTTTTTTTTTTTTTTTTTTTAATCAACTGGCTCCAGAAAGTTAAACAGATTTGTAAATTACTTCTATAAAATTTTTTTAATCCTTCCAGTACTTATCAGCTGCTGAATACTACAGAGGAAATTATTTTCGTTTTGGAACACAGAGCTCTCTGCTGACATCACAACCACAGTGCTCTCTGCTGACACCTCTGTCCATTTTAGGAACTGTCCAGAGCAGCATAATGTTTTCTATGGGGATTTTCTCCTATTCTGGACAGTTCCTAAAATGGACAGAGATGTCAGCAGAGAGCACTGTGTTCCAAAAATAAATGAATTTCCTCTGTAGTATTCAGCAGCTAATAAGTACTGGAAGGAATAAGATTTTTTAATAGAAGTAATTTACAAATTTGTTTAACTTTCTGGCACCAGGTGATAAAAAAAAAATAATAAATTTCCACCGGAGTACCCCTTTAACCCCTTAAGGACTCAGCCCATTTGGACCTTAAGGACTAAGACAATTTTATTTTTACGTTTTTGTTTTTTCCTCCTCGCCTTCAAAAAATCATAACTCTTTTATATTTTCATCCACAGACTAGTATGAGGGCTTGTTTTTTGCGCGACCAGTTGTCCTTTGTAATGCCATCACTCACTTTACCATAAAATGTATGGCGCAACCAAAAAAATACTATTTGTGTGGGGAAATTAAAAAGAAAACCGCAATTTTGCTAATTTTGGTAAGTTTTGTTTTCACACCGTACAATTTACGGTAAAAATTACGTGTTCTTTATTCTATGGGTCAATACGATTAAAATGATCCCCATGATAACGTACTTTTCTATTACTGTTGAACTTAAAAAAAATATCGCAAACTTTTTAACCAAATTAGTACGTTTAAAATCCCCTTATTTTGAAGACCTATAACTTTTTCATTTTTCCGTATAAGCGGCGGTATGAGGGCTCATTTTTTGCGCCGTGATCTGTACTTTTTATTGATACCATATTTGCTTATACAAAACTTTTATTACATTTTTTTATTAATTTTCTTTGGAATAAAATGTTATAAAAAAGCAGCTATTTTGGACTTTTTTTTTTTTTTTACGTTCACGCCGTTCACCATACGGGATAATTTAAATTTTATTTTAATAGTTCGGATATTTACGCACGCAGCGAGATTTTTTTTACACTTTTTGGGGTAAAATAGGGAAAATGGGACAATTTAGGTTTTTATTGGGGGAGGGGGTTTTTCACATTTTTTTTACTTTTATTTTTACACTCTTATAGTCCCCATAGGGGACTATTTATAGCAACCATTTGATTGCTAATCCTGTTCAGTGCTATGTATAGGACATAACACTGATCAGCATTATCGGTCATCATCTGCTCTGGTCTGCGGGAAGGCAGCGGAGCCAGGTGAGGGGACCTCCGTCTGCCGTGCAGGATGATCGGATCACTGCGGCAGCGCTGCGGGCGATCCGATCATCCTGTTAAGTGACCGCGATGCTGCAGATGCCGTGATCTGTATTGATCACGGCATCTGAGGGGTTAATGGCGGACATCCGCGGGATCGCGGGTGTCTGCCATTACCGGCGGGTCCCTGGCTGCGATCCACAGCCGGGACCTGCTGCGCATGATGCCGGCATCGCTCCGATGCCCGCGGTTATGCTCAGGACGTAAATGTATGTCCTGGTGCGTTAAGTACCACATCACCAGGACGTACATTTACGTGCAGGAGTATCATTGCACCTTGATACCACAGCCTGGCTTCCTTCTAAGTGCCGGGAGGGAGAGCAGAGGCCGAGTCACGCAGAGTGCCCCACATGCACTGGCAGACAAGAGTGGGAAAAAGGCGGTAAGGCAGTCACGGACCAGCGAGCACTCACCACTGGGTAGACAGTCACGGACCAGAGAGCACTCACCACTGGATAGACAGTCAGGGAGCAGAGAGCCCTCACCACTGGGTAGACAGTCAGGGAACAGCGAGCACTTACCACTGGATAGACAGTCAGGGATCAGCGAGCACTCACCACTGGGTAGACAGTCAGGGAACAGCGAGCACTTACCACTGGATAGACAGTCAGGGATCAGCGAGCACTCACCACTGGGTAGACAGTCAGGGAACAGCGAGCACTCACCACTGGGTAGACAGTCAGGGATCAGCGAGCACTCACCACTGGGTAGACAGTCAGGGACGGCGGGAACTCACCACTGGGTAGACAGTCAGGGACCAGAGAGCACTTACCACTGGGTAGACAGTCAGGGAGCAGTGAGCACTCACCACTGGGTAGACAGTCAGGGGCGGCGGGAACTCACCACTGGGTAGACAGTCAGGGACCAGAGAGCACTTACCACTGGGTAGACAGTCAGGGAACAGCGAGCACTCACCACTGGGTAAACAGTCAGGGAAAGGCGGCATGACAGGAGAAGAACAGCCAGAGGGCAGGTCAGACGTCCTAGGGAGAAACATGTAGCAGCTCTACACAGCCACAGGGAAGGCAAGATGGCGGCTGCTCCTTACCGTGGAACGGGCAGCAGCAATCAGAGAAGGCGATTCCCACAGGTGGATCCTGGGCAGCAAAATGACCGACAGAACACAGGGAGTCCAGGCTGCCCTCTAGTCAGCAGGCAGAACAGCGGAGCAGGATAAGAGTCAGGATTATAGGAGCGGACACAGACGCATCCGCTCAGGCCGCAGTGCAGACCACGCCCCTAAGTATATTATTACTGATTAAATAATAATAATAAAAACACTATAACACTATGCCTGTAACAGTCCCCTATGGGCACAAAAAATAGTGATAAAAACGTGGTGTCCACGCAAAAATGTCTGAACTATTACGATATGAGGATTAATCCTGAGAGGGTGAACGGCGTAAAGGTAAATAACATACCTAAAACATAACAACGACCTCATACATCCCCATATACGGGAAAAAAAAGAAAGTTATAGGGGCAGGAGAGGAATTTATAATGGTTACACCGTACACTCTGCAATGACACCTTTTGTACAATTGGTCTCGTAAAAAACAAGCCTCACACGGCTCCGTGGACTGAAAAATAAATGTTGGTCTAGTCACTTAACCTCTTAAGGACCAATGACGTTGTGGAACGTCATGGCACCCTGGGCTTTAAGGACCAATGACGTTCCACAACGTCCTGGCGTTTTCTGGTCTCTGCCGCGCCCCGGGCAGAGATCGGAACCGGATGCCTGCTGAAATCCTTCAGTAGGCATCCAGGGCAAACGCCGAGGGGGGCCATGTAGGGAAATCGCCCTTGCGATCTGCGGCGATACCGGGCTGATTGGTCTCTGGGACCCGACCGCCCGGTAATTTCGCATGATCCCGGCTGTCACAGACATCCAGGACCGTGCTGAAGTATCGGAGCGAGGTGACAAGCCGGCCCCCTCCTCCTATACCCTGCGATTCTTCGGTTAGTTAACCGACCAATCGCAGGAGGGGGGGGCGGTTACTTCCTCCCGTCCTGCCCGGCCCCTTGAAGTCCGGAGAGGACGGGAGGAAGACCGGAGGACGCGGCGGGGGATGGGGGAGTGCTAGGGACCGGCCCCGGTACTTACCTCGTCCCTGAAGACCCGGATCCCGGCGATGAAACAGCGGCGGCGCCGACAGGTGAGTTGATCTTCAGCCGCGGTCGGGCCCTTTACAGCAATGCACGTCGCCGTAAAGCAACATGCATTGCTGTAATGGGACCCTGTATACTACAACTCCCATCATGCCCAGACAGCCCTTGGCGTCTGGGCATGCTGGGAGTTGCAGTTTTGCAACTTCTGGAGGTCCACAGTTTTTGGACCACTGTGCCCTTCCAGATGTTGCAAAACTACACATCCTCAGCATACCCTTACTGTCCAGGCATGCTGGGAGTTGTAGTTCTGTAACATCTGGCCCTTCAGATATTGCAGAACTACAACTCCCAACATGCCTGGACAATTTTGGCATACTGGGAGTTGTAGTTTTGCAACATCTGGAAGGGCACAGATTGGGAACCACTGTATTAGTGGTCTGCAAACTGTAGTCCTCCAGATGTTGCAAACTACAACTCCAAGCATGCTGGGAGTTGTAGTTCGGCAACATCTGGCTCTAAAGATGTTGCTGAACTACTACTCCCAGCATGCCTGAGAATGTTTGGGAGTTGTGGTTTTGCAACATCTGGAGGCACACTGGTTGGGAAACATTGTCTGTTTCCTAACTCAGTGTTTCCCAACCCGTGTGCCTCCAGCTGTTGCAAAACTAGAACTACCAGCATGCACTGATGGACTGTGCATGCTGGGAGTTGTGGTTTTGCAACAGCTGGAGGTCCCCCCCCCCCCCTGTGAATGTACAGGGTACACTCACATGGGCAGGGGGCTTACAGTGAGTATCAGGCTGCAAGTTTGCGATGCAGCAAATTTTGCGCGGCAGCTAAAACTGGCTGTAATCCCCCCGCCCATGTGACTGTACCCTAAAAACACTACATATACACATACCCCTACACAGCCCCCCTCCCCTCCCCAATAAAAATGAAAAACGTCTGGTACGCCACTGTTTCCAAAATGGAGCCTCCAGCTGTTGCAAAACAACAACTCCCAGTATTGCCGGACAGCCGTTGACTGTCCAAGCATGCTGGGAGTTTTGCAACAGCTGGAGGCACCCTGTTTGGGAATCACTGGCGTAGAATACCCCTATGTCCACCCCTATGCAATCCCTAATTCAGGCCTCAAATGCACATGGCGCTCTCTCACTTTGGAGCCCTGTCGTATTTCAAGGCAACAGTTTTGGGACACATATGGGGTATCGCCGTACTCGGGAGAAATTGCCTAACAAATTTTGGGGGGCTTTTTCTCCTTTCACCCCTTATGAAAAGGTGAAGTTGGGGTCTACACCAGCATGTTAGTGTAAAATAATTTTTTTTTTACACTAACATGCTGGTGTTGCCCTATACTGTTCATTTTGACAAGAGGTAAAAGGGAAAAAAGACCCCCAAAATTTGTAATGCAATTTCTCCCGACTACGGAGATACCCCATATGTGGGCGTAAAGTGCTCTGGGGGCGCACAACAAGGCCCAGAAGGGAGAGTGCACCATGTACATTTGAGGTGATTTGCACAGGGGTGGCTGATTGTTACAGCGGTTTTGACAAACGCAAAAAAAAAAAAAAAACACATGTGACCCCATTTCGGAAACTACACCCCTCATGGAATGTAATGAGGGGTGCAGTGAGAATTTACACCCCACTGGTGTCTGACAGATCTTTGGAACAGGGGGCTGTGCAAATTAAAAATTTTGTACAGACCACTGTTCCAAAGATCTGACAGACACCAGTGGGGGGTAAATGCTCACTGTACCCCTTGTTACGTTCCTCAAGGGGTCTAGTTTCCAAAATGGTATGCCATGTGGGGGTTATTTTGCTGTCCTGGCACCATAGGGGCTTCCTAAATGCGACATGCCCCCCGAGCAAAATTTGCTCTCAAAAAGCCAAATATGACTCCTCCTCTTCTGAGCATTGTAGTTCGCCCGTAGTGCGCTTCAGGTCAACTTATGGGGTACCTCCATACTCAGCAGAAAATACCCCCCAAAATTTGTAACCCCATCTCTTCTATTAACCCTTGCAAAAATGTGAAATTTGGGGGGGAAACACACATTTTAGTGAAAATTATTTTTTTTTTTTACATATGCAAAAGTCGTGAAACCCCTGTGGGGTATTAAGGCTCACTTTATTCCTTATTACGTTCCTCAAGGGGTCTAGTTTCCAAAATGGTATGCCATGTGGGTATTTTTTGCTGTCCTGGCACCATAGTGGCTTCCTAAATGCGACATGCCCCCGAGCAAAATTTGCTCTCAAAAAGCCAAATATGACTCCTTCTCTTCTGAGCATTGTAGTTCGCCCGTAGTGCACTTCAGGTCAACTTATGGGGTACCTCCATACTCAGAAGAGATGGGGTTACAAATTTTGGGGGGTATTGTCTGCTATTAACCCTTGTATAAATGTGAAATTTGGGGGGAAACACACATTTTAGTGAAAATTTTTAAACATTTTTTTACATATGCAAAAGTCGTGAAACACCTGTGTGGTATTAAGGCTCACTTTATTCCTTGTTACGTTCCTCAAGGGGTCTAGTTTCCAAAATGGTATGCCATGTGGGTATTTTTTCCTGTTCTGGCACCATAGGGGCTTCCTAAATGCAACATGCCCCCCAAAAACCATTTCAGAAAAACGTACTCTCCAAAATCCCCTTGTCGCTCCTTCCCTTCTGAGCCCTCTACTGCGCCCGCCGAACACTTTACATAGACATATGAGGTATGTGCTTACTCGAGAGAAATTGGGCTACAAATATAAGTATACATTTTCTCCTTTTACCCCTTGTAAAAATTCAAAAATTGGGTCTACAAGAACATGCAAGTGTAAAAAATGAAGATTGTGAATTTTCTCCTTCACTTTGCTGCTATTCCTGTGAAACACCTAAAGGGTTAAAACGCTGACTGAATGTCATTTTGAATACTTTGTGGGGTGCAGTTTTTATAATGGGGTAATTTATGGGGTGTTTCTAAGATGAAGACCCTTCAAATCCACTTCAAACCTGAACTGGTCCCTGAAAAATTGTGATTTTGGAAATTTTGTGAAAAATTGGAAAATTGCTGCTGAACTTTGAAGCCTCTGATGTCTCCAAAAGTAAAAACTCGTAAATTTTATGATGCAAACATAATGTGGACATATTGTATATGTGAATAAAAAAAAAAATATTTGGAATATCCATTTTCCTTACAAGTAGACAGCTTCAAAGTTAGAAAAATGCAAAATTTTTAATTTTTTCATCAAATTTTGGGATTTTTCACTAAGAAACGATGCAAGTATCGACAAAATTTTACCAATAACATAAAGTAGAATATGTCACGAAAAAACAATCTCGGAATCAGAATGATAGGTAAAAGCGTCTTAGAGTTATTAATGCTTAAAGTGACAGTGGTCAGATGTTCAAAAAACGCTCTGGTCCTAAGGTGTAAAATGGCCTGGTCCTTAAGGGGTTAAAGGGTACCTCTCATCAATAAAACTTTTGATATATTATAGATTAATGTCTGCAGAATAACTTTCCAATTGCATGTTATTAAAAAATCTGCTTCTTTCTATTTAATTTTCCACTTTGAAGAAATGACCACTAGGGGTCTCCCTACCAGTCCTGGCTGCAAGCCCTTTTTAACCCCTTAAGGACTCAGGGTTTTTCCGTTTTTGCACTTTCGTTTTTTCCTCCTTACCTTTTAAAAATCATAACCCTTTCAATTTTCCACCTAAAAATCCATATTATGGCTTATTTTTTGCATCACCAATTCTACTTTGCAGTGACATTAGTCATTTTACCCAAAAATGCACGGCGAAACGGAAAAAAGAATCATTGTGCGACAAAATTGAAAAAAAAACGCCATTTTGTAACTTTTGGGGGCTTTCGTTTCTACGCAGTGCATATTTCGGTAAAAATGACACCTTCTCATTATTCTGTAGGTCCATACGGTTATAATGATCCCCGACTTATATAGGTGATTTTGTCGCACTTCTGGAAAAAATCATAACTACATGCAGGAAAATGTATACGTTTAAAATTGTCATCTTCTGACCCCTATAACTTTTTTATTTTTCCACGTACGGGGCGGTATGAGGGCTCATTTTTTGCGCCGTGATCTGAAGTTTTTATTGGTATGATTTTTGTTTTGATCTGACTTTTTGATCACTTTTTATTCATTTTTTAATGTTATAAAAAGTTACCAAAATACGCTTTTTTGGACTTTGGAATTTTTTTGCGCGTACGCCATTGACCGTACGGCTTAATTAATGATATATTTTTATAGTTCGGACATTTACGCGATACCACATATGTTTATTTTTTTTTTTTTTTACACTGTTTTATTTTTTTTATGGGAAAAGGGGGGTGATTCAAACTTTTATTAGGGAAGGGGTTAAATGACCTTTATTAACACTTTTTTTTTACTTTTTTTTTGCAGTGTTATAGGTCCCATAGGGACACTGATCATTGTTATCCCATAGGGACCTATAACACTGCACACACTGATCTCTCATCCTGATCACAGGGGTGTATTAACACGCCTGTGATCAGCATTATCGGCGCTTGACTGCTCCTGCCTGGATCTCAGGCACGGAGCAGTCATTCGTCGATCGGACACCGAGGAGGCAGGTAAGAGCCCTCCCGGTGTCCGATCAGCTGTTCGGGACGCCGCGATTTCACCGCGGCGGTCCCGAACAGCCCGACTGAGCAGCCGGGATATTTTCAGTTTCACTTTAGAAGCGGCGGTCAGCTTTCACCGCCGCTTCTAAAGGGTTAATACCGCACATCGCCGCGATCGGCGATGTGTGGTATTAGCCGCGGGTCCCGGCCGTTGATTAGCGCCGGGACCCACGCGATATGATGCGGGATCGCGGCGCGATCCCGCTTCATATCGCGGGAGACGGCGCAGGACGTAAATATACGTCCTGCGTCATTAAGGGGTTAATAGATTTCAGACTCATGCTGGAGTCCTAAATCTAATACTGCAGCCGGGACACAGACAAGCTCAGCTGGCAGCTCTGAATCCTCTACTCTCTGAGTACAGTGACCCCCCTGACCTACGATGACCCCGACATACGATCATTTCAGCATACGATCACTCTCAGAGGCCATCACATGGTGAAGGCAGCATCACCATACGATGCTTTTGTATGTCGGGGCCATCGCATAAACGGCTATCCTCCAGCGCAGACTGCTTCACCCGCCACCGGATAGCCGTTTCCGGTGCCCCGTGTGGTCCGCTGACGATCACTTACCTGTCCTCGGGGCTCCGGCGCGTCCTCTTCAGGATCCCCTGTATCGTCGGCGCTCTCCATCGTCGTCATCACACCGTCCCGTCATCCAATAGGAGCGGTGTGCGCAGCGACGTGATGGCGGCGACGGAGAGCGAAGATGCCGGGGAAGCAGAGGCCTTGCCGGAGCGTCGGGGACACCCGGGGACGCGGCGACAGCGATGGACGGCGACATCCAGGGCAGCGGTGAAGAGCGGTGACGGTCCGGAGCGACGGGGACAGGCGAGTACAACTTCCTCTAACAGTGGCTGTCCGGGCATGCTGGGTGTTGTAGTTTTGCAACATCTGGAGGTCCGCAGGTTGTAGACCACTGTCCTATACTTTCCATTGCACGGATCCCTCAACATACGATGGTTTCAACAAACGATGGCCCATTTGGAGTGGATTACCATCGTATGTTGAGGGACCACTGTATAACTGCATGTGCAGAGAGAAGAAAGATCGGAACTCAGGTAGTAAAATGAATGAGGGCCTGCAGTAAGGCAGAGTCAGGAGTATGCCCTGCTGTGCTATGAGCACGGTGCTGGCTCCTGCCTGTCTGATTTACAGACAGGGAGCAGTGCTGAGCTTGTCTGTGTCCTGGCTGCAGTCTGAGATTTACAACTCCAGCATGAGTCTGAAATCTATTAAAAAGGGCTTGCGGCCAGGACTGGTAGGGAGACCCCTAGTGGTCATTTTTTCAAAGTGGAAAATTAAATAGAAAGAAGCATATTTTTTAATAACATGCAATTGGAAATTTTTTCTGCATACATTAAAGGGGTATTCCAGGCAAAACCTTTGTTTATATATATATCAACTGGCTCCGGAAAGTTAAACAGATTTGTAAATTACTTCTATTAAAAAATCTTAATCCTTCCAATAGTTATTAGCTTCTGAAGTTTTCTGTCTAACTGCTCAATGATGATGTCACGTCCCGGGAGCTGTGCATGATGGGAGAATATCCCCATAGGAGCTGGACAGCTCTCATCAGAAAGCAGTTAGACAGAAAACAGCAACTCAACTTCAGAAGCTAATAACTATTGGAAGGATTAAGATTTTTTAATAGAAGTAATTTACAAATCCGTTTAACTTTCCGGAGCCAGTTGATATGTGTTAAGCCTAATTGGCTTTATTTGTGGGAGTGGCGTGGGGTATATAATCACCCCTCTCCCACATCTGGGGGCGTGTGTTACGTTGGCGGTAGTTCTCTAGTAGTCTACCGTGTTAGTGCATACGTCCCCCCCCCGGAGTGTCGTTGGTAGTGTGTAACGGTTTCTATCCCCCGTCCTCGCAGAGGTTGGTTAGGTAAGCGCCAGTGTGGCTCTATGTTTGTTCAGCCCGGGTTCGTAGTGCCGGAGCAGGCTCACCCCCAGCTGGGTCGCTTGCCTCCTCGCGCTCCCCTAGGTTTTGGTACCCTGTTTTTTCTTGCATGTTTCCCCTTCCCGTGTTCCCCCGCCGCTCACCTGGCCCGCCCGGTTCCCGGTCCCGAGGGAGTGGAGTTGCGCCTGCTGCCGGGCTCGGGGATCCGGTCCCACGCTCCAGATCACGGTGCGGGGCTGCGGGGGGCGGGGTCTCCATTCGCCCAGGCGGTCGGCGTCACTTCGGGTTACTCCTTCCCACAATCCAGAGGGCGAGAGTACGCGCGCTCGCCGGGCCCGGGGCCCGCTCCAGCCGGTGCCGCGAGGCGCCCGGGGGGGCGGGGCTTCGCGTCCCGCGTCATCACCTGGCGCCGCGTCGCCAAAGGGGAGGGGTGGCCCTGCTCTCCGGGCTGGGGGGGGGGCTCCGTTCCTGCGCCCAGCTCTGCGGCGACACGGGGCTGCGGGGGCGGGGCCCCGCCATTGAGGGGGGCGGCGCCACTCCCCGGAGTCACACCATCCCTGTCATGGGGGCCGGCCGGGACATTCGCAGGGTGCCATCCCACAGCCGGGTCCGGGCGCTCTCCCCCTTTTTTGCTGGCTCCCGGCTTGCTTATGCATGGTCGGTGCCCGGGGGGGGGGGGGGGAGGCGTCCGGGGTCCGGGCTGTCGGGGCGTGAGCATTGGCATCACCCAGGTTTGGCCACCATGTCACACCTGCCCCCCCCCCTCTCCCTTCTCATAAAAAAAAAAAAAGAGGGGGCACCAAGAAGAAGAAGGGGGGAACCAGCCCTATGGCCAGGCACATGCTGTCCCTCAACATTAATGACTCTAGTATTTGTCTTACCCTTCAGGTTCCACTGTCGTTCCTAAGCCCCACAAGTGGCTTCGCCTTTCAGCTTTCAGCTCGAGGTATATAAAAAAAAAAAAAAAAAAAACGCATATACTGATTTCACTTCTTCTCACATAGCCATCAGTTCTCACTTCCGCACGACATTCAATCATTTTGGCCAACACATTTCACGCGCCGGACCCGCCGCTGACGCGGCCCAGGGCCTCGGGCGGCCGACACCCCTGTTCAGCCTGGGCTGTTCGCGTCAGTGGGGGCCTTGGTGTAGCCCGTTGTTCCTGACTTGCTTCAGCGCAACGCAACTCGACACACACGAACACTGGGTCATCCGTTAACTGACACACCCCAAAAAAAAAAACAAAAAAACATTTTTTAGCCCACCACGTCACGCACTCATCACGTCAGGCACTCAGCTGCCACCCATTTTTCACTTATTTGTTGTCTGTCTCTGTGTATCCCCTCAGCCGTGAGCCGGGTCGTGCCTATTCAGACTCCCTCTATTCCCACAACTCAGGATACAGCAGGTCAGTGTTATAAGATAGCAGCCAGGGTTGTTCAGGTACCATCCCGGTTCTCACTAGCATCCAACTTTGTCTACCGGCACCCATTACTGGCCCGGACAGGTTCCGACGCAGCATGTCGCAACCCTCTGACATTGAGGACACCCTCTCCGTCCCCGAGACCCCAGCAAGAGCTTCGGACCGGGGTAGCGTGTCCTCCTACCGTACCTGGACAATCCCCAAACTGATGCAGGAACTCAGGAGGAGGGGCACCCCCTTTCCGGCCTCAGCCAAGAAAGGGGAGCTGTTCAACCTGCTGGGCACAGACCGGGCCCCCCCGGCGAGGCAGGCAGCAGCATCGGACCAAGCGTCCAGTGCTTCACTTTCACAGCTCCACACCATGATGAGCCAGGTACTCATGTCAGTGTCCGGGCTACAGGATAGACTAGAGGACATGGTACGCGCCAGGGTCACGGACACAGCCCCAGGCCCCGCTGTTCCTGTTGCTTCTACCTCTCAGGCTCCGCCTCCAGGTATGCTTCAGCCTCCCCCGAATGTTACACCCGCACACTTTATCCCGGCAGCAATTAAAAAAGACATTCTGGAGGGTAAGAATGTCAACTTGGCTCTTCTGCTGATAGCCACCACGGACATCAATGACACCAAAACCGTTGCCTGTGGCGATCTCGCTGTCACCTTCAAAAGCAAAGATGCCAGGCTTAACAGGAAACTAACAATTAACGAGTTTGTCATAGCCTTTGGGCTATATAGAGAAGTCATTTGCTCAGTTTGTCCCAGTCGCAGGGAGGAACTTGATTTGTACCTCCACAAGACCGCACAAATGGCGTACAAACACGGAGGGTCCACTTTCAACGAGTACCACAAATCTTTTGCTGCTAAGGCAGCTGCTTCTTTCGAGCAATTCAATTACACGACCAACTGGGGAGCCGTTGACACTGAACTTTACTGCGAGCATTTCGCAGGTCTAAAAGCCCCCTCCTGCAGCTGGTGCGGGGTCACTGCACACACCACTAATTGGTGCCCCCTGAGCAAAGATCAGGTGGATACAAGCACCAACAGGAGCCAAAATATCTCCATAGGCCCCAGTCAGAGGAACTCTCCTGCTCTAGACAGGCTAGGTAGGCCGGTCAGGTTTCTGGGCAAGACTCAGATATGTAACAATTTCAACCTCTCTGCATGCACCTACAGCAACTGCAAGCTTCTCCATGTGTGTTTTCGCTGTTTCCGGGCCCACCCCAGCTCCATCTGTTCTCAAAAAGGCAACCAGGCGTGACTAGGCGTGGCGCGGGTTGACGCCCTGGCCCGCATTCTAGCCAGCCACCCTGATCCCTGCTGGGTCAGATGGTTAGTTGGGGGGTTTCACGAAGGCTTTCACACAGGGTTGGTCGCGTTGCCTTAACCTACAGTCAGCACTCGCTGAACCCACGGTGGTGTCAGAACTAATACAAACCGAACTTCTGAAAGGCTTCATGATCGGCCCCCTTTGATGTACCCCCTTTTTCTTTCTGGAGGGTTAGTCCGTTGGGGCTAGCCACTGGGAAGTTTTCTAATAAAAGAAGGTTAATCTATGACCTCTCCGCGCCTTACTCTTCTAACATCCCTAGCATCAATGCACTGATCCCTTCCGATCAGTTCAGTATGAAATATTCCACTATCGATCAAGCCATACAGGCCATACTACAGCTGGGCAGGGGCACGTGGCTCTCCAAAGCTGACATTACTGACGCCTTCAAACTTCTCCCCATCAAGCAAGACCTGTGGCAGTGGCATGGTGTAAAATGGGCAGGCAAGTATTACTTTGCCACTAAACTCACCTTTGGAGCCAAAAGTAGCCCCTGGCTTTTGATCAACTAGCCATGGCCTTACACTGGGCCTTACAACATTTTCTCCAACTGTCACTACACTATCCACTATCTGGACGACTTCCTGTTGCTGGAACACCCTGGTCACAGTCCCTCCAATCTCAGGTCACTGTTGAGGCTGTTCAAGGAAGTTGGGGTCCCAATCGCACCCTATAAGACCGAAGGCCCGTCCACTCAGCTCACCTTCCTAGGCATCATCTTAGACACAGAGGAAATGCAAGCCAGGCTTCCCCAGGAGAAACTGGCTAGGATCCGTGAGGTTATCCAAAAAATTACAAAGTGCCACACAGTATCCAGGTTGGAGCTCCAAAGCCTCCTAGGCATGATGGCCTTTGCGATGAGGATCATTCCGTAAGGTAGGTCATTCATATCCAGACTCCTGGACTTACTTCCTTAAGTTTCCGGGCAGAGGCATGTCATTCGAATTGACAGCGAGGCAATGTCAGACCTGGCCATGTGGGGTCACTTCCTGAGTAACTGGAACGGAATCTCGCTCTTTGTCCCCTCAGCCACGGAAAGATCTCCCTCCGTGGTTTCTGACGCCTCAGCCGTCGGTTTCGCCGCTCTCCATGGCGCACACTGGCTGGCCAGTCCTTGGCCACAGGACATACTGCTTATCCCGAATTTTCACGAAACTTCGGCCTTATTCGAGATCTATCCAATAGTAGCAGCCGCTGCCGTATGGGGTGGTTCGTGGGTCAACTCCACTGTCCGCTTCAGATGCAATAACATGGCCACAGTAGACATCTTAAGGAAAGGGCGTTCTAAGTCCCCGCATATCATGTGTTTTGTCAGGAAGTTTGTCTTGATCGCTCTTCAGCATAATTTTCACTTTTGTGTTGAGCACATTGAGGGTACCAAAAACACAGCAGCTGACGCTGTCACGAGGTAACATGAAGCTGTTTTTTCAGGTACACCCAGAAGCAGACATCGTCGGGGTCCCAGTTCCCTCAACACAGTATCTCCAGATGGACTAACAGACTTCATCACGGTGGCAAATTCTTTAATCAGACAGTCCCTTGCACCCAGCACCAAACGGGCGTATGACGCAGCTCTAGCCTCTTTTTCCACCTTCATGCACAAACTAGGTCTCCCTGCCACAATTTCGGTACGTTCCTCTGTTGCTTATGTTGGTTTCTGCCATTCTTCTCTTCACCTCTCCTACAACACCATCAAGCTTCACTTAGCAGGGTTACAACACCATAGATCCCTCTCACATCCCGACGCACTTTCTCTACTGTCCACTAACCCCATTAAGGCGGCACTCAAAGGCATCCTTGTCCTGTCACGTCCCAAACCACCCTCCCGTGCACCAGTCACTGGCGACCTTTTCCGATCCATGTCCTCACTCCTGGACACTCACCCGTTTGGTCCCAGACTCAGCACTGTCATCAAAGCAGCGATCTACTTGGCCTTCTACGGATTCTTGAGGCCGGGGGAGTTCACACGCTGCGGTCGAAGGTCACGGGGTCCTCTCCTGAGCCAACTATCACCGCACGGGGCAGGGTTTGCACTCACTCTGTCTTCCACCAAAACCTGTAGATGGGGAGCCACCATACGCTATTTTCCCACTTTTCACCAATGGTGTCCGGTCCTGGCCCTCACACAACTCCTTTCCACGTTCCCTGGACGGCCAGCTCTCTTCTGCCGGTCAATGGGTCAGCACTCTCCTCTTCACAGTTCACCAAACACGTGCGGTCCCTTGTCAGAATCCTGGGACACGAGCCTAGTTGTATTTCAGGTCACTCGTTTAGGATCGGAGCAGCCTCTGCAGCGTCTAAACACAATGCCCCTGCACACGTCATCAAGAAGTTGGGGCGCTGGAATTCTGCCTGTTTCGAGCGCTACGTCCCTGACCCGTCCACCGAGATGGCGGGGGTGTTTAAAGTGTTGGCTCTGTAAATTCAAATAAAACTCAGTTATACCCTACCTCCGACTCTTTGCCCTCTATCAGGCATGCCCACGGTCGCGGTAATTGGGCACACCTCATCCGCTAGTTTTCCCTCTTAGGTCCTCTAGATGGTCTCCTGTTTCCAGGTCGGTAAGTACGGTCAGTATTATACAGTTTGTACAGGTCCCACTCTAGGCTCTTCGAGCCATGACCACAAGTGTTAAGCCTAATTGGCTTTATTTGTGGAAATGGCGTGGGGTATATAATCAACCATATCCCACATCTGGGGGCGTGTGTTACGTTGGCGTCACCCACCCAGCCCTCCCTCATTCTCATAATTCTCACCAGGGTATGCCCTCTATCAGGCATACCCACGGTCGCGGTAATTGGGCACACCTCATCCGCTAGTTTTCCCTCTTAGGTCCTCTAGATGGTCTCCTGTTTCCAGGTCGGTAAGTACGGTCAGTATTATACAGTTTGTACAGGTCCCACTCTAGGCTCTTCGAGCCATGACCACAAATATAAGAAAAAGTTTTTGGCCTTGAATACCCCTTTAATCTATAATACATCAAAAGTTTTTTTGATGAAAGGTAACCTTTAAAATCAACTTTCTTCTCCATTCTGAGGTCGGTTTTAACTTCAACAAGTTGTCTTGACCACATCTACATGCCTAAATGCATTTATTTCCTGCCATATGATTGGCTGATTAGCTATTTGTGGTAAACGATTGAACAATAAGTGGCCAGTGAGTAAAACGTTATAATTCGGTGGTTATCTACAGTATAATAAATGCGGCGTATCATGTGGACATACGGGAGTATACGATGATCCGACACAAAGATAATACAAAAATAATATAAAAGCAATAAAATACATTTGGAAACATTGGAATTTACATTTGCAAATTACATTTTTGTGTAAATAATTGTGGTAATACCGTATATTGTGCCATTCTATTATAGTTTATTAATAACCGTGGAATCAGCGGACAAATAATGACCTCTAATATACAGTCATGGCCGTAAATGTTGGCACCACGGAAATGTTTCTATATAATGATGAAGTATTTCTCACAGGAAAGGATTGCAGTAACACAGGTTTATTCCCTTTGTATATATATATATATATATATATAGATCTCCTCTCCTCTGTATATATATATATATATATATAGATCTCCTCTCCTCTGTATATATATATATAGATCTCCTCTCCTCTGTATATATATATATAGATCTCCTCTCCTCTGTATATATATATATAGATCTCCTCTCCTCTGTATATATATATATATAGATCTCCTCTCCTCTGTATATATATATATAGATCTCCTCTCCTCTGTATATATATATATTGCAGTAACACAGGTTTTGCTATACACGTTTATTCCCTTTGTGTGTATTTATATATATATATATATATATATATATATATATATCTCCTCTCCTCTGTATATATATATATATATATATATATATAGATCTCCTCTCCTCTGTATATATATATATATAGATCTCCTCTCCTCTGTATATATATATAGATCTCCTCTCCTCTGTATATATATATAGATCTCCTCTCCTCTGTATATATATATATATTGCAGTAACACAGGTTTTGCTATACACATGTTTATTCCCTTTGTGTATATATATATATATATATATATATATATATATATATATAGATCTCCTCTCCTCTGTATATATATATTGCAGTAACACAGGTTTTGCTATACACATGTTTATTCCCTTTGTGTGTATATATATAGATCTCCTCTCCTCTGTATATATATATATATATATATAGATCTCCTCTCCTCTGTGTATATATATATATATATATATATATATATATATATAGATCTCCTCTCCTCTGTATATATATATATAGATCTCCTCTCCTCTGTATATATATATATATATAGATCTCCTCTCCTCTGTATATATATATAGATCTCCTCTCCTCTGTATATATATATATATATATATAGATCTCCTCTCCTCTGTGTATATATATATATATATATATATATATATATATATATATATAGATCTCCTCTCCTCTGTATATATATATAATCTCCTCTCCTCTGTATATATATATATAGATCTCCTCTGTATATATATATATATATATATATATATAGATCTCCTCTCCTCTGTGTATATATATATATATTGCAGTAACACAGGTTTTGCTATACACATGTTTATTCCCTTTGTGTGTATATATATATATAGATCTCCTCTCCTCTGTGTATATATATATATATATATATAGATCTCCTCTCCTCTGTGTGTGTGTATATATATATATAT
The DNA here is from genome assembly GCF_029499605.1 of Hyla sarda. Classification (NCBI taxonomy): domain Eukaryota; kingdom Metazoa; phylum Chordata; class Amphibia; order Anura; family Hylidae; genus Hyla; species Hyla sarda. The sequence goes on along the minus strand of NC_079189.1, from coordinate 517,781 downwards.
ATATATTGCAGTAACACAGGTTTTGCTATACACATGTTTATTCCCTTTGTGTGTATTGGAACTAAACCAAAAAAGGAGGAAAAAAAGCAAATTGGACCTAATGTCCCCAAACTCCAAAAATGGTCCGGACACAATTATTGGCCCCTTTCATAATTGTGGATAAATAAGATTGTTTCCAGCATGTGATGTTACTTTATACTCACCTGGGGCAAGTAACAGGTGTGGGCAATATAAACATCACACCTGAAAGCAGATAAAAAGGAGAGAAGTTCACTTAGTCTTTGCATTGTGTGTCTGTGTGTGTCACACTAAGCATGGACAACAGAAAGAGGAGAAGAGAACTGTCTGAGGACTTGGGAACCAAAATTGTGGGAAATATCAACAATCTCCAGGTTACAAGTCCATCTCCAGAGATCTAGATTTGTCTTTGTCCACAGTGCGCAACATTATCAAGAAGATTACAACCCATGGCCCTGTAGATAATCTCCCTGGGCGTGGACGGAAGAGAGAAACTGATGAAAGGTGTCACCGCAGGATAGTCCGGATGGTGGATAAGCAGCCCCAAACAAGTTCCAAAGATATTCAAGCTGTCCTGCAGGCTCAGGGAGCATCAGTGTCAGCGCAAACTATCCGTCCACATTTAAATAAAATGAAATGCTATGGAGGAGACCCAGGAGGACCCCACTAAGGAGGAGACCCAGGAGGACCCCACTATGGAGGAGACCCAGGAGGACCCCACTATGGCAGGAGACCCAGGAGGACCCCACTATGGAGTTGACCCAGGAGGACCCCACTATGGCAGGAGACCCAGGAGGACCCCACTATGGAGTTGACCCAGGAGGACCCCACTATGGAGGAAACCCAGGAGGACCCCACTATGGAGTTGACCCAGGAGGACCCCACTATGGAGGAGACCCAGGAGGACCCCACTATGGAGGAGACCCAGGAAGACCCCCACTATGGAGGAGACCCAGGAGGACCCGCTATGGAGGAGACCCAGGAGGACCCCGCTATGGAGGAGACCCCGGAGGACCCCACTATGGAGGAGACCCCGGAGGACCCCACTATGGAGGAGACCCAGGCGGACCCCACTATGGAGGAGACCCAGGAGGACCCCCACTATGGAGGAGACCCAGGAGGACCCCACTATGGAGGAGACCCAGGAGGACCCCACTATAGAGACGACCCAGGAGGACCCCGCTATGGAGGAGACCCCGGAGGACCCCGCTATGGAGGAGACCCAGGAGGAATGTGTACAAGACATCATGAAATCTGAGGATTACCAATGGATTTTGGGTCGCACTGTACAGCCCAGTGTCAGAAAGCTGGGTTTGTGTCTGAGATCTTGGGTCTTCCAGCAGGACAATGACCCCAAACATATGTCAAAAAGCCCCAGAAATGGACGACAACAAAGCGCTGGAGAGTTCTGAAGTGTCAGCAATGAGTCCAGATCTAAATCCCATTGATCACCTGTGGAGAGATCTTATAATTACTGTTGGGAAAAGGCGCCTTCCAATAAGAGACCGGGAGCAGTTTGTAAAGGAAGAGTGGTCCAACATTCCAGCTGAGAGGTGTAAGAAGCTTATTAATGGTTATAGGAAGACACTGATTTCACTTATTTTTCCAAAGGGTGTGCAACCAAATACCGTGTTTCTCCAAAAATAAGACCGGGTCTTATATTAATTTTAGTCACAAAAAACACACTAGGGCTTATTTATTTATTGGGGGGGGGGGGGGGCTGTAGCAGTGTGGAGGATGGGGGGCTGTGGGAGTGTGGAGGATGCTGCACCCCCCCCCCCATCTTCCACACTGCTACAGCCCCCCATCCTCCACACTCCTGCAGCCCCCCATCCTCCACACTGCTACAGCTCCCCCATCCTCCCCTTCCCCCGTCATCCTCCACACACCTACAGTGCCCCCCACCCCTCTGCCATAATAAACTACACATTTCATCCCCAGCGGAAACCAGCACTACCCCACCTTCATAGCGTCCACAACTGAAGCTGCAGCTCTCGGCGGTGGGATCTCCTTCTGCTGCTTAGCAGCCGGGGCAGGGACATGTCCGTGACATCAGGCGTGCTTACACGCGCGGACGTTTTAAAGCGACAGTGTCCCTGCCCCGGCTCATTTAACTTGCCAAGGGACCAGCCAAAGGGGGGGGGGGGGGGGGAGTGGAGAGCGTTCCAGTCCGCATTACTGGCGGCCACGGTCCGGATCTGGACCGCGGGCCGCCAGTTGAGTATGTCTGGCCTAGGTCTTATTTTCGGGGTAGGGATTATATTGCAGCCCACCCTGATACTCCAGCTAGGGCTTATTTTCGAGGTAGGGTGTATTTTCAGGGAAACAGGGTATTAAAGGGGTATTCAAGGCCAAAACATTTTTTTATATATCAACTGGCTCCAGAAAGTTAAACAGATTTGTTAATTACTTCTATTAAAAAATCTTAATCCTTCCAATAGTTATTAGCTTCTGAAGTTGAGTTGCTGTTTTCTGTCTAACTGCTTTCTGATGACTCACGTCCCGGGAGCTGTGCAGTTCCTATGGGGATATTCTCCCATCATGCACAGCTCCCGGGACGTGAGTCATCAGAGAGCAGTTAGACAGAAAACAGCAACTCAACTTCAGAAGCTAATAACTATTGGAAGGATTAAGATTTTTTTAATAGAAGTAATTTACAAATCTGTTAGACTTTCCGGAGCCAGTTGATATGTTACTACAATCCTTTCCTGTGAGAAATACTTCATTTTAGGGGTGTCAACATTTACGGCCATGACCATCGACCGAGGATTGATGAAAATGATGCAAAAGTTATGCGACTACTAAATGTTACCCTGTGTAATTTGTCTAAAAAGAAAAAAAACTCTAAAAATATTGATATAAGATAATCGATATGGGAGAAGTTAGTGGGACGGGACAGGACGGGACGCTGCGATTACTTTAGGCTTGAAATGCGTGGACATATACTGCACTGCCTCAAATGTGCATCGACCGATTGTTCAAAGTTATACGAATACTGTTCTATAGAAGACTTCATTACGTTATATTTCGATCAGGGACAAACACGACATTGTTCACACTGCGCTCGTTGGACTGTGTTGTCTTTCTTTAGGTTCATTGCAAGGTGAACAAAACGGTAATCGCTGCGGCCTGTGGGGTCAGGATATTACGACTATATTGAATCCCTCATCTCCGGTGTGACTGCTCTCATGTTTAACCAGACGCGATTTCTTTGCAAAACATTTCCCACATACTGAGCATGAATACGGCTTTTCCCCAGTATGACTTCTCTTATGTATGTGCAGATCTGATTTGCTCACAAAACATTTCCCGCATTCCGAACACGAATACGGCTTCTCTCCAGTGTGATTTCTCTCGTGTATGACAAGAAGGGATTTCTGGGCAAAGCATTTCCCGCATTCAGAACAGGAATACGGCTTTTCTCCCGTGTGGATTCTCTGATGCGTGACAAGATTTGATTGATTTATAAAACATTTCCCACATTCTGTACATAAATAGGGCTTCTCTCCTGTGTGAATCCTTTCATGTTTTATCAGCTGTGGTTTACTTGCGAAACATTTCTCACATTCTGAGCACGAATACGGCTTCTCCCCTGTGTGTACTCTCTCGTGTATAACAAGCTGTGATTTATGCGTAAAACACTTCTTACATCCTGAACATGCATACGGCTTCTCTCCTGTGTGAATTCTCTCGTGTATAACAAGACTCGATTTATCTGTAAAACCTTTCCCGCATTCTGAACACGAATACGGCTTTTCCCCTGTGTGACTTCTCTGATGGTTCCTTAGTTTGACTGTAGTAACAAAACATTTCCCGCATTCTGAACATGAATATGGCTTCTCTCCTGTGTGACTTCGAACGTGAATATCAAGTTGTGATTTATTTCTACAGCGTTTCCCACATTCTAAACACGAGTACGGCTTCTTTTCTTTGTGACATCGCTCATGGTTTCTTAGTTTGACTTTAGTAATAAAACATTTCCCACATTCTGAACATGAAAACGGTTTCTCTTCTAGGTGAATGCTTCTGTGTGTGACAAGAGCTGAACTTGTTGTAAAATCTCTTCCACATTCACCACAATGGAACCTTTCATCCCCTGTCCTTGTGGTAACAATGTGTGGTTGGTCAGGAGAAGGTTCCTCATGATCAGGTGGATTATTATAGGATAGATCTGGATGGACATTAGGGGTAAGGAGGTCTTCTCCTGAGGAGCGCTCCATCATATCTTCATCTTCTCCGGAGGAGCGCTCCATGATCTCTCCATCTTCTCCTGAGGAGCGCTCCATGATCTTTCCATCTTCTAATATATAATTTTGCGAAAACATGACGTTTCCTTCTGAGTTGTGTTCTGTTAGGATTAAAGATGGATTCTGTTATTTATTTATTCATTTAAAAAGGGGTATTCCAGGAAAAAAAATGATTTTTTATATATCAACTGGCTTCAGAAAGTTCAACAGATTTGTAAATTACTTCTATTAAAAAATCTTAATCCTTTCAGTACTTATGAGCTGCTGAAGTTGAGTTGTTCTTTTCTGTCTAAGTGCTCTCTGCTGACACCTCTGTCTGTCCCTCTGTCTGTCTCGGGAACTGTCCAGAGTAGAAGCAAACCCCCATAGCAAACCTCTTCTACTCTGTGCAGTTCCTGAGAAAAGCAGATGTGTCAGCAGAGAGCACTGTTGCCAGAGAAGAACTCAACTTCAGCAGCTGATAAGTACTGGAAGGATTCAGATTTTTTTAATAGAAGTAATTTACAAATCTGTTTAACTTTCTGGAGCCAGTTGATATAGATATATATATATATATATATATATATATATATATATAAAAAGTTTTTTTCCTGGAATACCCCTTTAATCACACATCAAGGAGAGAAATTTATAACATCTGTCAGGCTACAAACCCTGGACATCTTTTCCCCTATCCAAAAGGATAGGGAATAAGATATCTGATCGCGGGGGTCCGACTAGCGTTCCCAACATTTATGGTGATATTCAGCCACCATCCTGCTACAATCCCCAGAATCAGAGATAATACTGATCATTTTTGCCCCTTAGATGCTGCAGTCAATAGTATCCACAGCATGTAGGTGGTTATACAGGAGCAGGGACACCGATCGTCTGGAAGTTTAATATTAAAAGGCAATAACGCATTATTTACCGCAGCATTATATACGTGACCAATCACATTGTGAAGTCCCTAGTGGGAAATAAAAATAATGAAGGAAAACGGTCACCAAGTTCACCCGCACTAAACCCAATACACTGTGCGGGTGAACAGGAGTCCATACAGGGGTCACTTACTTCTTTTTATGTTTTCTTGTCGCCGCTGTTTTTATTTTTTTACTTGCACTCTGAAGGCGGGTCCCCCGCTGGCAGCCTTGCTTTGGGGCCTTAGCCCACCCCCCTTGTTCGCATATTTATTTTCCCCCTGAGCGCAGCGCATCGGGAGAGCGCTCTGTGCAGTGTAACTGCGCATGCGCCGGTCCCTCGCTACACCCGGATGTACCTCTTTCTGAAGTATCGTTACTCCACACTTACTCATGAAATCACACCCCGCCCCCTCAATGCAAGTCTATGGGAGGGGGCGTGACGACATAGACTTGCATTGAGGGGGCGGGGTGTGATTTAATGAGGGGAGGGGCTATGACGTCACAAGCTCCCGGCCCCGGCTCTACGCGTTCGGAACATTTTGTCCCAAAAGCTGAGCAGCGTCACGCCCCCTCCCATAGACTTGCATTGAGGGGGCGGGGCGTGAACTCACACGGGGGCGGAGTCGTGTTGTCACAATACTCCAGCCCCGTGGTTGCCGCGCTACACATTTGGAGCCTCCAGAAGGTGGGTGCACAATGACAGATTGCGGAGGTCTCCAGCGTAGGGACCCCCGCAACCAGACATCTTATCCCCTATCCTTTGGATAGGTATAAGATGTATTAGGGCCGGTGTACCCCTTTAAGTATGGAGCATGACAGGACCCATAGATGACCCTGGAGAGGATCTCTATATAGTCACCTCCCTCCGGTCCTGACTATACATAACACAGGGGATCACTGGGGCCTGAAGGGTTAATGTCATGTAGATCTAAGGTGGAGCCTCCCCTGAAGACACCTCTGAATTCCCTCTGTAATCCATTACTACATACCTGGGACAACACCTCCTGGAAATATTACATACCTGGGACAACACCTCCTGGAAATATTACATACCTGGGACAACACCTCCTGGAAATATTACATACCCGGGACAACACCTCCTGGAATTATTACATACCTGGGACAACACCTCCTGGAAACATTACATACCTGGGACAACACCTCCTGGAATTATTACATACCTGAGACAACACCTCCTGGAATTATTACATACCTGGGACAACACCTCTCGGAATTATTACATACCTGGGACAACACCTCCTGGAATTATTACATACCTGGGACAACACCTCCTGGAATTATTACATACCTGGGACAACACCTCCTGAAATTATTACATACCAGGGACAACACCTCCTGGAATTATTACATACCTGGGACAAAACCTCCTGGAAACATTACATACCTGGGACAACACCTCCTGGAAACACTACATACCTGGGGTAACATCTCCTGGAATTATTACATACCTGAGACAACACCTCCTGGAATTATTACATACCTGAGACAACACCTCCTGGAAATATTACATGCCGGGGACAACACCTCTCGGAATTATTACATACCTGGGACAACACCTCCTGGAATTATTACATACCTGGGACAACACCTCCTGGAATTATTCCATACCTGGGACAACACCTCCTGGAATTATTACATACCTGGGACAACAATTCCTGGAATTATTACATACCTGGGGTAACACCTCCTGGAATTATTAAATATCTGGGGTAACACCTCCCAGAATTATTACATACCCGGGGTAACACCTCCTGGAATTATTACATACCCGGGACAACACCTCCTGGAATTATTACATACCCGGGACAACACCTCCCGGAATTATTACATACCTGGGGTAACACCTCCTGGAATTATTACATACCTGGGGTAACACCTCCCGGAATTATTACATACCTGGGGTAACACCTCCCGGAATTATTACATACCTGGGGTAACACCTCCTGGAATTATTACATACCTGGGGTAACACCTCCTGGAATTATTACATACCTGGGGTAACATCTCCTGGAATTATTACATACCTGGGGTAACACCTCCTGGAGAATTATTACATACCTGGGGTAACACCTCCTGGAATTTCCTCCTCCACTTCCCTCCTCCACGGGTGATCGGCCCAGAGATCCGTCTCCTCTTCTGGTTCATCTTTAACCTCAATCTTAATATCCATCAGATCTTCAGCCTAAACAGACAAGAAAGAAAAAACTAAAATGGTCTTGGGGTCAATCACTTGAATGTGATATTCTGAGGAGACTTTAGAGTCATTTACCTGATTGTTCTCTGGGACATTTCCCTCTGGACAGTCCTGGGAATACAGAGGGCGGGGACACCTCTCGGGTGGATTTCTATCAACGACTCCATCTATAGGGAACACACAGGGAATGAATACATCAGTGCTGGATAGATGTCTATGTCACTAGGTAGTGAGAGTGATATCTATATATATGTCTCTTCTTACCTTGTGATGTGAGGGGCGGTGATCCTCCATCATGACTATGTCCTGGTACAGATCCTTGTGTCCTTCTACATACTCCCACTCCTCCATGGAGAAATAGACCGCCACATCCTGACACCTTATAGGAACCTGACACACAATGATACCGTCATCACCAGACCCCTCCATTACTGTATAATGTCCCTGCAGTGTCACCTCTCTAATCATCACCAGACCCCTCCATTACTGTAAAATGTCCCAGCAGTGTCACCCCTCCAGTCATCACCAGACCCCTCCATTACTGTATAATGTCCCAGCAGTGTCACCTCTCCAGTCATCACCAGACCCCTCCATTACTGTATAATGTCCCAGCAGTGTCACCCCTCCAGTCATCACCAGACCCCTCCATTACTGTATAATGTCCCAGCAGGGTCACCTCTCTAATCATCACCAGACCCCTCCATTACTGTATAATGTCCCAGCAGGGTCACCTCTCCAGTCATCACCAGACCCCTCCATTACTGTATAATGTCCCAGCAGGGTCACCTCTCCAGTTATCACCAGACCCCTCCATTACTGTATAATGTCCCAGCAGGGGTCACCACTCCAGTCATCACCAGACCCCTCCATTACTGTATAATGTCCCAGCAGTGTCACCTCTCTAATCATCACCAGAACCCCTCCATTACTGTATAATGTCCCAGCAGTGTCACCTCTCTAATCACCACCAGACCCCTCCATTACTGTATAATGTCCCAGCAGTGTCACCTCTCTAATCACCACCAGACCCCTCCATTACTGTATAATGTCCCAGCAGTGTCACCTCTCTAATCATCACCAGACCCCTCCATTACTGTATAATGTCCCAGCAGTGTCACCTCTACAGTCATCACCAGACCCCTCCATTACTGTATTATGTCCCAGCAGTGTCACCTCTCTAGTCATCACCAGACCCCTCCATTACTGTATAATGTCCCAGCAGTGTCACCTCTCCAGTCATCACCAGACCCCTCCATTACTGTATAATGTCCCAGCAGTGTCACCTCTCTAATCATCACCAGACCCCTCCATTACTGTATAATGTCCCAGCAGGGTCACCTCTCCAGTCATCACCAGACCCCTCCATTACTGTATAGTGTCCCAGCAGTGTCACCTCTCCAGTCATCACCAGACTCCTCCATTACTGTATAATGTCCCAGCAGTGTCACCTCTCTAATCATCACCAGACCCCTCCATTACTGTATAATGTCCCAGCAGGGTCACCTCTCCAGTCATCACCAGACCCCTCCATTACTGTATAGTGTCCCAGCAAGTGTCACCTCTCCAGTCATCACCAGACTCCTCCATTACTGTATAATGTCCAAGCAGTGTCTCCTCTACAGTCATCACCAGACCCCTCCATTACTGTATAATGTCCCAGCAGTGACACCTCTCTGGTCATCACCAGACCCCTCCATTACTGTATAATGTCCCAGCAGTGACACCTCTCTGGTAATCACCAGACCCCTCCATTACTGTATAATGTCCTAGCAGTGTCACCTCTCTGGTAATCACCAGACCCCTCCATTACTGTATAATGTCCCGACAGTGTCACCGCTCCAGTCATCCCCAGACCCCTCCATTACTGTATAATGTCCCAGCAGTGTCACCTCCCCAGTCATCACCAGACCCCCCACCCCATTACTGTATAATGTCCCAGCAGTATAACTCTCCAGTCATCACCAGACCCCTCCATTACTGGTATAATGTCCAGCAGGGTCACCTCTCCAGTCATCACCAGACCCCTCCATTACTGTATAATGTCCCAGCAGTGTCACCTCTCCAGTCATCACCAGACCCCTCCATTACTGTATAATGTCCCAGCAGTGTCACCTCTCCAGTCATCACCAGACCCCACCATTACTGTATAATGTCCCAGCAGTGTCACCTCTCTAATCACCAGACCCCTCCATTACTGTATAATGACCCAGCAGTGTCACCTCTCAGTCATCACCAGACCCCTTCATTACTGTATAATGTCCCAGCAGTGACACCTCTCCAGTCATCACCAGACCCCTCCATTACTGTATAATATCCCAGCAGTGTCACCTCTGTAATCATCACCAGACCCCTCCATTACTTTATAATGTCCCAGCAGTGTCACCTCTCTAATCATCACCAGACCCCTCCATTACTGTATAATGTCCAGCAGTGTCATCTCTCCAGTCATCACCAGACCCCTCCATTACTATATAATATCCCAGCAGTGTCACCTCTCCAGTCATCACAGACCCCTCCATTACTGTATAATGTCCCAGCAGTGTCACCTCTCATCACCAGACCTCTCCATTACTATATAATGTCCCAGCAGTGTCACCTCTCCAGTCATCCCCAGACCCCTCCATTACTGTATAATGTCCCAGCAGTGTCACCTCTCCAGTCATCACCAGACCCCTCCATTACTATATAATGTCCCAGCAGTGTCACCTCTCCAGTCATCACCAGACCCCTCCATTACTGTATAATGTCCCAGCAGTGTCACCTCTCCAGTCATCACCAGACCCCTCCATTACTATATAATGTCCCAGCAGTGTCACCTCTCCAGTCACCACCAGACCCCTCCATTACTGTATAATGTCCCAGCAGTGTCACCTCTCCAGTCATCACCAGACTCCTCCCATTACTGTATAATGTCCCAGCAGTGTCACCTCTCTAATCATCACCAGACCCCTCCATTACTGTATAATGTCCCCGCAGTGTTACCTCTCCAGTTATCACCAGACCCCTCCATAACTGTATAATGTCCCAGCAGTGTCACCTCTCCAGTCATCATCAGACCCCTCCATTACTGTATAATGTCCCAACAGTGTCACCTCTCATCACCAGACCCCTCCATTACTGTACAATGTCCCAGCAGTGTCACCTCTCATCACCAGACCCCTCTATTACTGTATAATGTCCCAGCAGTGTCACCTCTCCCGTCATCACCAGACTTCTCCATTACTGTATAATGTCCCAGCACTGTCACCTCTCCCGTCATCACCAGACCCCTCCATTACTGTATAATGTCCCAGCAGTGACACCTCTCTGGTCATCACCAGACCCCTCCATTACTGTATAATGTCCCAGCAGTGACACCTCTCTGGTAATCACCAGACCCCTCCATTACTGTATAATGTCCCAGCAGTGTCACCTCTCCAGTCATCACCAGACCCCTCCATTACTGTATAATGTTCCGACAGTGTCACCTCTCTATCACCAGACCCCTCCATTACTGTATAATGTCCCAGCAGGGTCACCTCTCCAGTCATCACCAGACCCCACCATTACTGTATAATGTCCCAGCAGTGTCACCTCTCCAGTCATCACCAGACCCCTCCATTACTGTATAATGTCCCAACAGTGTCACCTCTCCAGTCATCACCAGACCCCACCATTACTGTATAATGTCCCAGCAGTGTCACCTCTCTAATCATCACCAGACCCCTCCATTACTGTATAATGACCCAGCAGTGTCACCTCTCCAGTCATCACCAGACCCCTCCATTACTGTATAATGTCCCAGCAGTGACACCTCTCTGGTCATCACCAGACCCCTCCCTTACTGTATAATGTCCCAGCAGTGTCACCTCTCTAATCATCACCAGACCTCTCCATTACTGTATAATGTCCCAGCAGTGTCACCTCTCCAGTCATCACCAGACCCCTCCATTACTGTATAATGTCCCAGCAGTGTCACCTCTCATCACCAGACCTCTCCATTACTATATAATGTCCCAGCAGTGTCACCTCTCCAGTCATCCCCAGACCCCTCCATTACTGTATAATGTCCCAGCAGTGTCACCTCTCCAGTCATCACCAGACCCCTCCATTACTGTATAATGTCCCAGCAGTGTCACCTCTCATCACCAGACATCTCCATTACTATATAATGTCCCAGCAGTGTCACCTCTCCAGTCATCCCCAGACCCCTCCATTACTGTATAATGTCCCAGCAGTGTCACCTCTCCAGTCATCACCAGACCCCTCCATTACTGTATAATGTCCCAGCAGTGTCACCCCTCCAGTCATCACCAGACCCCTCCATTACTGTATAATGTCCCAGCAGGGTCACCTCTCTAATCATCACCAGACCCCTCCATTACTGTATAATGTCCCAGCAGGGTCACCTCTCCAGTCATCACCAGACCCCTCCATTACTGTATAATGTCCCAGCAGGGTCACCTCTCCAGTTATCACCAGACCCCTCCATTACTGTATAATGTCCCAGCAGGGTCACCACTCCAGTCATCACCAGACCCCTCCATTACTGTATAATGTCCCAGCAGTGTCACCTCTCTAATCATCACCAGAACCCTCCATTACTGTATAATGTCCCAGCAGTGTCACCTCTCTAATCACCACCAGACCCCTCCATTACTGTATAATGTCCCAGCAGTGTCACCTCTCTAATCACCACCAGACCCCTCCATTACTGTATAATGTCCCAGCAGTGTCACCTCTCTAATCATCACCAGACCCCTCCATTACTGTATAATGTCCCAGCAGTGTCACCTCTACAGTCATCACCAGACCCCTCCATTACTGTATTATGTCCCAGCAGTGTCACCTCTCTAGTCATCACCAGACCCCTCCATTACTGTATAATGTCCCAGCAGTGTCACCTCTCCAGTCATCACCAGACCCCTCCATTACTGTATAATGTCCCAGCAGTGTCACCTCTCTAATCATCACCAGACCCCTCCATTACTGTATAATGTCCCAGCAGGGTCACCTCTCCTGTCATCACCAGACCCCTCCATTACTGTATAGTGTCCCAGCAGTGTCACCTCTCCAGTCATCACCAGACTCCTCCATTACTGTATAATGTCCCAGCAGTGTCACCTCTCTAATCATCACCAGACCCCTCCATTACTGTATAATGTCCCAGCAGGGTCACCTCTCCAGTCATCACCAGACCCCTCCATTACTGTATAGTGTCCCAGCAGTGTCACCTCTCCAGTCATCACCAGACTCCTCCATTACTGTATAATGTCCAAGCAGTGTCTCCTCTACAGTCATCACCAGACCCCTCCATTACTGTATAATGTCCCAGCAGTGACACCTCTCTGGTCATCACCAGACCCCTCCATTACTGTATAATGTCCCAGCAGTGACACCTCTCTGGTAATCACCAGACCCCTCCATTACTGTATAATGTCCCAGCAGTGTCACCTCTCTGGTAATCACCAGACCCCTCCATTACTGTATAATGTCCCGACAGTGTCACCGCTCCAGTCATCCCCAGACCCCTCCATTACTGTATAATGTCCCAGCAGTGTCACCTCCCCAGTCATCACCAGACCCCCCACCCCATTACTGTATAATGTCCCAGCAGTATAACCTCTCCAGTCATCACCAGACCCCTCCATTACTGTATAATGTCCCAGCAGGGTCACCTCTCCAGTCATCACCAGACCCCTCCATTACTGTATAATGTCCCAGCAGTGTCACCTCTCCAGTCATCACCAGACCCCTCCATTACTGTATAATGTCCCAGCAGTGTCACCTCTCCAGTCATCACCAGACCCCACCATTACTGTATAATGTCCCAGCAGTGTCACCTCTCTAATCACCAGACCCCTCCATTACTGTATAATGACCCAGCAGTGTCACCTCTCCAGTCATCACCAGACCCCTTCATTACTGTATAATGTCCCAGCAGTGACACCTCTCCAGTCATCACCAGACCCCTCCATTACTGTATAATATCCCAGCAGTGTCACCTCTGTAATCATCACCAGACCCCTCCATTACTTTATAATGTCCCAGCAGTGTCACCTCTCTAATCATCACCAGACCCCTCCATTACTGTATAATGTCCCAGCAGTGTCATCTCTCCAGTCATCACCAGACCCCTCCATTACTATATAATATCCCAGCAGTGTCACCTCTCCAGTCATCACCAGACCCCTCCATTACTGTATAATGTCCCAGCAGTGTCACCTCTCATCACCAGACCTCTCCATTACTATATAATGTCCCAGCAGTGTCACCTCTCCAGTCATCCCCAGACCCCTCCATTACTGTATAATGTCCCAGCAGTGTCACCTCTCCAGTCATCACCAGACCCCTCCATTACTATATAATGTCCCAGCAGTGTCACCTCTCCAGTCACCACCAGACCCCTCCATTACTGTATAATGTCCCAGCAGTGTCACCTCTCCAGTCATCACCAGACTCCTCCATTACTGTATAATGTCCCAGCAGTGTCACCTCTCTAATCATCACCAGACCCCTCCATTACTGTATAATGTCCCCGCAGTGTTACCTCTCCAGTTATCACCAGACCCCTCCATAACTGTATAATGTCCCAGCAGTGTCACCTCTCCAGTCATCATCAGACCCCTCCATTACTGTATAATGTCCCAACAGTGTCACCTCTCATCACCAGACCCCTCCATTACTGTACAATGTCCCAGCAGTGTCACCTCTCATCACCAGACCCCTCTATTACTGTATAATGTCCCAGCAGTGTCACCTCTCCAGTCATCACCAGACTTCTCCATTACTGTATAATGTCCCAGCAGTGTCACCTCTCCAGTCATCACCAGACTTCTCCATTACTGTATAATGTCCCAGCACTGTCACCTCTCCCGTCATCACCAGACCCCTCCATTACTGTATAATGTCCCAGCAGTGACACCTCTCTGGTCATCACCAGACCCCTCCATTACTGTATAATGTCCCAGCAGTGACACCTCTCTGGTAATCACCAGACCCCTCCATTACTGTATAATGTCCCAGCAGTGTCACCTCTCCAGTCATCACCAGACCCCTCCATTACTGTATAATGTCCCGACAGTGTCACCGCTCCAGTCATCCCCAGACCCCTCCATTACTGTATAATGTCCCAGCAGTGTCACCTCCCCAGTCATCACCAGACCCCCCACCCCATTACTGTATAATGTCCCAGCAGTATAACCTCTCCAGTCATCACCAGACCCCTCCATTACTGTATAATGTCCCAGCAGGGTCACCTCTCCAGTCATCACCAGACCCCTCCATTACTGTATAATGTCCCAGCAGTGTCACCTCTCCAGTCATCACCAGACCCCTCCATTACTGTATAATGTCCCAGCAGTGTCACCTCTCCAGTCATCACCAGACCCCACCATTACTGTATAATGTCCCAGCAGTGTCACCTCTCTAATCACCAGACCCCTCCATTACTGTATAATGACCCAGCAGTGTCACCTCTCCAGTCATCACCAGACCCCTTCATTACTGTATAATGTCCCAGCAGTGACACCTCTCCAGTCATCACCAGACCCCTCCATTACTGTATAATATCCCAGCAGTGTCACCTCTGTAATCATCACCAGACCCCTCCATTACTTTATAATGTCCCAGCAGTGTCACCTCTCTAATCATCACCAGACCCCTCCATTACTGTATAATGTCCCAGCAGTGTCATCTCTCCAGTCATCACCAGACCCCTCCATTACTATATAATATCCCAGCAGTGTCACCTCTCCAGTCATCACCAGACCCCTCCATTACTGTATAATGTCCCAGCAGTGTCACCTCTCATCACCAGACCTCTCCATTACTATATAATGTCCCAGCAGTGTCACCTCTCCAGTCATCCCCAGACCCCTCCATTACTGTATAATGTCCCAGCAGTCTCACCTCTCCAGTCATCACCAGACCCCTCCATTACTATATAATGTCCCAGCAGTGTCACCTCTCCAGTCATCACCAGACCCCTCCATTACTGTATAATGTCCCAGCAGTGTCACCTCTCCAGTCATCACCAGACCCCTCCATTACTATATAATGTCCCAGCAGTGTCACCTCTCCAGTCACCACCAGACCCCTCCATTACTGTATAATGTCCCAGCAGTGTCACCTCTCCAGTCATCACCAGACTCCTCCATTACTGTATAATGTCCCAGCAGTGTCACCTCTCTAATCATCACCAGACCCCTCCATTACTGTATAATGTCCCCGCAGTGTTACCTCTCCAGTTATCACCAGACCCCTCCATAACTGTATAATGTCCCAGCAGTGTCACCTCTCCAGTCATCATCAGACCCCTCCATTACTGTATAATGTCCCAACAGTGTCACCTCTCATCACCAGACCCCTCCATTACTGTACAATGTCCCAGCAGTGTCACCTCTCATCACCAGACCCCTCTATTACTGTATAATGTCCCAGCAGTGTCACCTCTCCAGTCATCACCAGACTTCTCCATTACTGTATAATGTCCCAGCACTGTCACCTCTCCCGTCATCACCAGACCCCTCCATTACTGTATAATGTCCCAGCAGTGACACCTCTCTGGTCATCACCAGACCCCTCCATTACTGTATAATGTCCCAGCAGTGACACCTCTCTGGTAATCACCAGACCCCTCCATTACTGTATAATGTCCCAGCAGTGTCACCTCTCCAGTCATCACCAGACCCCTCCATTACTATATAATGTCCCAGCAGTGTCACCTCTCCAGTCACCACCAGACCCCTCCATTACTGTATAATGTCCCAGCAGTGTCACCTCTCCAGTCATCACCAGACTCCTCCATTACTGTATAATGTCCCAGCAGTGTCACCTCTCTAATCATCACCAGACCCCTCCATTACTGTATAATGTCCCCGCAGTGTTACCTCTCCAGTTATCACCAGACCCCTCCATAACTGTATAATGTCCCAGCAGTGTCACCTCTCCAGTCATCATCAGACCCCTCCATTACTGTATAATGTCCCAACAGTGTCACCTCTCATCACCAGACCCCTCCATTACTGTACAATGTCCCAGCAGTGTCACCTCTCATCACCAGACCCCTCTATTACTGTATAATGTCCCAGCAGTGTCACCTCTCCAGTCATCACCAGACTTCTCCATTACTGTATAATGTCCCAGCACTGTCACCTCTCCCGTCATCACCAGACCCCTCCATTACTGTATAATGTCCCAGCAGTGACACCTCTCTGGTCATCACCAGACCCCTCCATTACTGTATAATGTCCCAGCAGTGACACCTCTCTGGTAATCACCAGACCCCTCCATTACTGTATAATGTCCCAGCAGTGTCACCTCTCCAGTCATCACCAGACCCCTCCATTACTGTATAATGTTCCGACAGTGTCACCTCTCTATCACCAGACCCCTCCATTACTGTATAATGTCCCAGCAGGGTCACCTCTCCAGTCATCACCAGACCCCACCATTACTGTATAATGTCCCAGCAGTGTCACCTCTCCAGTCATCACCAGACCCCTCCATTACTGTATAATGTCCCAACAGTGTCACCTCTCCAGTCATCACCAGACCCCACCATTACTGTATAATGTCCCAGCAGTGTCACCTCTCTAATCATCACCAGACCCCTCCATTACTGTATAATGACCCAGCAGTGTCACCTCTCCAGTCATCACCAGACCCCTCCATTACTGTATAATGTCCCAGCAGTGACACCTCTCTGGTCATCACCAGACCCCTCCCTTACTGTATAATGTCCCAGCAGTGTCACCTCTCTAATCATCACCAGACCTCTCCATTACTGTATAATGTCCCAGCAGTGTCACCTCTCCAGTCATCACCAGACCCCTCCATTACTGTATAATGTCCCAGCAGTGTCACCTCTCATCACCAGACCTCTCCATTACTATATAATGTCCCAGCAGTGTCACCTCTCCAGTCATCCCCAGACCCCTCCATTACTGTATAATGTCCCAGCAGTGTCACCTCTCCAGTCATCACCAGACCCCTCCATTACTGTATAATGTCCCAGCAGTGTCACCTCTCATCACCAGACATCTCCATTACTATATAATGTCCCAGCAGTGTCACCTCTCCAGTCATCCCCAGACCCCTCCATTACTGTATAATGTCCCAGCAGTGTCACCTCTCCAGTCATCACCAGACCCCTCCATTACTGTATAATGTCCCAGCAGTGTCACCTCTCTAATCATCACCAGACCCCTCCATTACTGTATAATGTCCCAGAAGTCACCTCTCCAGTCATCACCAGACCCCTCCATTACTGTATAATGTCCCAGCAGTGTCACCTCTCCAGTCATCACCAGACCCCTCCATTACTGTATAATGTCCCAGCAGGGTCACCTCTCCAGTCATCACCAGACCCCTCCATTACTGTATAATGTCCCAGCAGTGTCACCTCTCCAGTCATCACCAGACCCCTCCATTACTGTATAATGTCTCAGCAGTGTCACCTCTCCAGTCATCACCAGACCCCTCCATTACTGTATAATGTCCCAGAAGTGTCACCTCTCCAGTCATCACCAGACCTCTCGATTATTGTAGAATGTCCCAGCAGTGTCACCTCTCCAGTCATCACCAGACCGATCCATTACTGTATAATGTCCCAGCAGTGTCACCTATCTAATCATCACCAGACCCCTCCATTACTGTATGATGTCCCAGCAGTGTCACCTCTCCAGTCATCCCCAGACCCCTCCATTACTGTATAATGTCCCAGCAGTGTCACCTCTCTAGTCATCACCAGACCCCTCCATTACTGTATAATGTCCCAGCAGTGTCACCTCTCTAGTCATCACCAGACCCCTCCATTACTGTATAATGTCCCAGCAGTGTCACCTCTCCAGTCATCACCAGACCCCTCCATTACTGTATAATGTCCCAGCAGTGTCACCTCTCCAGTCATCACCAGACCCATCCATTACTGTATAATGTCCCAGCAGTGTCACCTCTCTAATCATTACCAGACCCCTCCATTACTGTATAATGTCCCAGCAGTGTCACCTCTCCAGTCATCACCAGACCCCTCCATTACTGTATAATGTCCCAGCAGTGTCACCTCTCCAGTCATCACCAGACTCCTTCATTACTGTATAATGTCCCAGCAGTGTCACCTCTCTAATCATCACCAGACCCCTCCATTACTGTATAATGTCCCAGCAGTGTCACCTCTCTGGTCATTACCAGACTCCTCCATTACTGTATAATGTCCCAGCAGTGTCACCTCTCCAGTCATCACCAGACCCCCTCCATTACTATATAATGTCCCAGCAGTGTCACCTCTCCAGTCATCACCAGACCCCTCCATTACTGTATAATGTCCCAGCAGTGACACCTCTCTGGTCATCACCAGACCCCTCCATTACTGTATAATGTCCCAGCAGTGACACCTCTCTGGTCATCACCAGACCCCTCGATTGCTGTATAATGTCCCAGCAGTGTCACCTCTCCAGTCATCACCAGACCCCTCCATTACTGTATAATGTCCCAGCAGTGTCACCTCTCCAGTCATCACCAGACCCTCCATTACTGTATAATGTCCCAGCAGTGTCACCTATCTAATCATCACCAGACCCCTCCATTACTGTATAATGTCCCAGCAGTGTCACCTCTCTAATCATCACCAAACCTCTCCATTACTGTATAATGTCCCAGCAGTGTCACCTCTCCAGTCATCACCAGACCCCTCCATTACTGTATAATGTCCCAGCAGTGTCACCTCTCCAGTCATCACCAGACTCCTCCATTACTGTATAATGTCCCAGCAGTGTCACCTCTCTAATCATCACCAGACCTCTCGATTATTGTAGAATGTCCCAGCAGTGTCACCTCTCCAGTCATCACCAGACCCCTCCATTACTGTATAATGTCCCAGCATTGTCACCTATCTAATCATCACCAGACCCCTCCATTACTGTATGATGTCCCAGCAGTGTCCCCTCTCCAGTCATCACCAGACCCCTCCATTACTGTATAATAACCCAGCAGTGTCACCTCTCCAGTCATCACCAGACCCCTCCATTACTGTATAATGTCCCAGCAGTGTCACCTCTCTAATCATCACCAGACCCCTCCATTACTGTATAATGTCCCAGCAGTGTCACGTCTCCAGTCATCACCAGACCCCTCCATTACTGTATAATGTCTCAGCAGTGTCACCTCTCCAGTCATCACCAGACCCCTCCATTACTGTATAATGTCCCAGCAGTGTCACCTCTCTAATCATCACCAGACCCCTCCATTACTGTATAATGTCCCAGCAGTGTCACCTCTCTAATCATCACCAGACCCCTTCATTACTATATAATGTCCCAGCAGTGTCACCTCTCCAGTCATCACCAGCTCCCTCCATTACTGTATAATGTCCCAGCAGTGTCACCTCTCCAGTCATCACCAGACCCCTCCATTACTGTATAATGTCCCAGCAGTGTCACCTCTCCAGTCATCACCAGACCCCTCCATTACTGTATAATGTCCCAGTAGTGTCACCTCTCCAGACATCACCAGACCCCTCCATTACTGTATAATGTCCCAGCAGTGTCACCTCTCCAGTCATCACCAGACCCCTCCATTACTGTATAATGTCCCAGCAGTGTCACCTCTCCAGTCATCACCAGACCCCTCCATTACTGTATAATGTCCCAGCAGTATCACCTTTCTAATCATCACCAGACCCCTCCATTACTGTATAATGTCCCAGCAGTGTCACCTCTCCAGTCATCACCAGACCCCTCCATTACTGTATAATGTCCCAGTAGTGTCACCTCTCCAGTCATCACCAGACCCCTCCATTACTGTATAATGTCCCAGCAGTGTCACCTCTCCAGACATCACCAGACCCCTCCATTACTGTATAATGTCTCAGCAGTGTCACCTCTCTAATCATCACCAGACCCCTCCATTACTGTATAATGTCCCAGCAGTGTCACCTCTCTAATCATCATCAGACCCCTCCATTACTGTATAATGTCCCAGCAGTGTCACCTCTCCAGTCATCACCAGACCCCTCCATTACTGTATAATGTCCCAGCAGGGTCACCTCTCCAGTCAGCAGCTCAGTGATCCTGTGGATGAGTTCTAGGATCTTCTCCTCATGTATCAGTGAGTGAGGTGGAGGCTCTGTGATGGGGCCCCGGGCCCTGCTCCGTCTTCCTGACTCATGGAGATGGCTGCTGGGGGCCACACACT
This sequence comes from Hyla sarda, assembly GCF_029499605.1. NCBI lineage: Eukaryota > Metazoa > Chordata > Amphibia > Anura > Hylidae > Hyla > Hyla sarda. The sequence continues at coordinate 497,226 of NC_079189.1, read as the reverse complement.
CCCCCCCTGTCTTCTTCACTATGGTGTAATCCTGTGTATGGAGAGAGACAATGAGGGGACTGACCCCAGTATTCCTCCCTCACTACAAAGAGGAGATTGTGCCCCCTGTATAGAGCTCTAGTGAGCACATCTGGAATACTGGGGTCAGTTCTGGAGACCTCACCTACAAAGAGACATCCAGAACATAGAGCGGCTCCAAAGATGGGGGACAACAATGGTGGAAATGTAGATGAGGACGACAACAATGGTGGAAATGTAGATGGGGACAACACTGGTGGAAATGTAGATGGGGACAACAATGGTGGAAATGTAGATGGGACAACAATGGTGGAAATGTAGATGGGGGGGACAACAATGGTGGAAATGTAGATGGGGACAACAATGGTGGAAATGTAGATGGAGACAACAATGGTGGAAATGTAGATGGGGGGGGACAACAATGGTGGAAATGTAGATGGGGGACAACAATGGTGGAAATGTAGATGGGGGGGGACAACAATGGTGGAAATGTAGATGGGGGACAACAATGGTGGAAATGTAGATGGGACAACAATGGTGGAAATGTAGATGGGACAACAATGGTGGAAATGTAGATGGGACAACAATGGTGGAAATGTAGATGGGGACAACAATGGTGGAAATGTAGATGGGGGGACAACAATGGTGGAAATGTAGATGGGGACAACAATGGTGGAAATGTAGATGGGGACAACAATGGTGGAAATGTAGATGGGACAACAATGGTGGAAATGTAGATGGGACAACAATGGTGGAAATGTAGATGGGACAACAATGGTGGAAATGTAGATGGGGACAACAATGGTGGAAATGTAGATGGGGGACAACAATGGTGGAAATGTAGATGGGGACAACAATGGTGGAAATGTAGATGTGGGATAACAATGGTGGAAATGTAGATGGGGGACAACAATGGTGGAAATGTAGATGAGGGACAACAATGGTGGAAATGTAGATGAGGGACAACAATGGTGGAAATGTAGATGGGGACAACAAAGGTAGAAATGTAGATGGGTCACCTCACCTCTCCGGTCAGCAGGTGGAGGATCTCCAAGGTGAAGTGTAATATTCTCTTAGTCATCTCATTCCTGTCCTTGTCCATCCTTGGGGGTCATTCAGGAGAAGAGGAGGAGCCTGAATCACAGAACCAGCGACACAATGTAACAAACCTCCTCCTCATGTAATCTCCTTACCACTGGGGTGACACACTGTAACAAACCTCCTTCTCATGTAATCTCCTTACTAGTGGGGTGACACACTGTAAAAAACCTCCTCCTAATGTAATCTCCTTACTACTGGGATAACACACTGTAACAAACCTCCTCCTCATGTAATCTTCTTACTACTGGGGTGACACACTGTAACAAACCTTCTCCTCATGTAATCTCCTTACTACTGGGGTGACACACTGTAACAAACCTCCTCCTCATGTAATCTACTTACTACAGGGGTGACACACTGTAACAAACTCCCTCCTTATGTAATCTCCTTACTACTGGGGTGACACACTGTAACAAACCTCCTCCTCATGTAATCTCCTTACTACTGGGATGACACACTGTAACAAACCTCCTCCTCATGTAATCTCCTTACTACTGGGATGACACACTGTAACAAACCTCCTCCTAATGTAATCTCCTTACTACTGGGGTGACACACTGTAACAAACCTCCTCCTCATGTAATCTCCTTACTACTGGTGTGACACACTGTAACAAACCTCCTCCTCATGTAATCTCCTTACTACTGGAGTGACACACTGTAACAAACCTCCTCCTCATGTAATCTCCTTACTACTGGTGTGACACACTGTAACAAACCTCCTCCTCATGTAATCTCCTTACTACTGGGGTGACACACTGTAACAAACCTCCTCCTCATGTAATCTCCTTACTACTGGGGTGACACACTGTAACAAACCTCCTCCTCATGTTATCTCCTTACTACTGGGGTGACACACTGTAACAAACCTCCTCCTCAAGTAATTACCTTAGTACCAATTGCCCGACCAGGACCTGCTCTGTATCTGCTGGATAGTGTAGAGGTGTAGGACCTGAGATGATGTCACAATCATGTGACCAGTACATGTGGGGCGGAGCTCAGCATGATTTAAAAGATTGTGGATGAAGGACCTGTGAGGATGGTCATGTGACAGGATTGGGTGGACTTCAACAGTGGCGGGAACGTAGTCCGTGTCCTCACTCCTCTTGTCTCCTCATAGATTGTAAGCTCTTGTGATCAGGATCCTCACTCCTCTTGTCTCCTCCTCATAGATTGTAAGCTCTTGTGATCAGGATCCTCACTCCTCTTGTCTCCTCCTCCTCATAGATTGTAAGCTCTTGTGATCAGGATCCTCACTCCTCTCCTCCTCCTCATAGATTGTAAGCTCTTGTGATCAGGATCCTCACTCCTCTTGTCTCCTCCTCCTCATAGATTGTAAGCTCTTGTGATCAGGATCCTCACTCCTCTTGTCTCCTCCTCATAGATTGTAAGCTCTTGTGATCAGGATCCTCGCTCCTCTTGTCTCCTCCTCATAGATTGTAAGCTCTTGTGATCAGGATCCTCACTCCTCTTGTCTCCTCCTCATAGATTGTAAGCTCTTGTGATCAGGATCCTCACTCCTCTTGTCTCCTCCTCCTCATAGATTGTAAGCTCTTGTGATCAGGATCCTCACTCCTCTTGTCTCCTCCTCCTCATAGATTGTAAGCTCTTGTGATCAGGATCCTCACTCCTCTTGTCTCCTCCTCCTCATAGATTGTAAGCTCTTGTGATCAGGATCCTCACTCCTCTTGTCTCCTCCTCCTCATAGATTGTAAGCTCTTGTGATCAGGATCCTCACTCCTCTTGTCTCCTCCTCCTCATAGATTGTAAGCTCTTGTGATCAGGATCCTCACTCCTCTTGTCTCCTCCTCATAGATTGTAAGCTCTTGTGATCAGGATCCTCACTCCTCTTGTCTCCTCATAGATTGTAAGCTCTTGTGATCAGGATCCTCGCTCCTCTTGTCTCCTCCTCCTCATAGATTGTAAGCTCTTGTGATCAGGATCCTCACTCCTCTTGTCTCCTCCTCCTCATAGATTGTAAGCTCTTGTGATCAGGATCCTCACTCCTCTTGTCTCCTCCTCATAGATTGTAAGCTCTTGTGATCAGGGTCCTCACTCCTCTTGTCTCCTCCTCCTCATAGATTGTAAGCTCTTGTGATCAGGATCCTCACTCCTCTTGTCTCCTCCTCATAGATTGTAAGCTCTTGTGATCAGGATCCTCACTCCTCTTGTCTCCTCCTCATAGATTGTAAGCTCTTGTGATCAGGATCCTCACTCCTCTTGTCTCCTCATAGATTGTAAGCTCTTGTGATCAGGATCCTCACTCCTCTTGTCTCCTCCTCCTCATAGATTGTAAGCTCTTGTGATCAGGATCCTCACTGCTCTTGTCTCCTCCTCCTCATAGATTGTAAGCTCTTGTGATCAGGATCCTCACTCCTCTTGTCTCCTCCTCATAGATTGTAAGCTCTTGTGATCAGGATCCTCGCTCCTCTTGTCTCCTCCTCATAGATTGTAAGCTCTTGTGATCAGGATCCTCGCTCCTCTTGTCTCCTCCTCATAGATTGTAAGCTCTTGTGATCAGGATCCTCACTCCTCTTGTCTCCTCTTGTCTCCTCATAGATTGTAAGCTCTTGTGATCAGGATCCTCACTCCTCTTGTCTCCTCCTCCTCATAGATTGTAAGCTCTTGTGATCAGGATCCTCACTCCTCTTGTCTCCTCATAGATTGTAAGCTCTTGTGATCAGGATCCTCACTCCTCTTGTCTCCTCATAGATTGTAAGCTCTTGTGATCAGGATCCTCACTCCTCTTGTCTCCTCCTCCTCATAGATTGTAAGCTCTTGTGATCAGGATCCTCACTCCTCTTGTCTCCTCCTCCTCATAGATTGTAAGCTCTTGTGATCAGGATCCTCGCTCCTCTTGTCTCCTCCTCATAGATTGTAAGCTCTTGTGATCAGGATCCTCGCTCCTCTTGTCTCCTCATAGATTGTAAGCTCTTGTGATCAGGATCCTCGCTCCTCTTGTCTCCTCATAGATTGTAAGCTCTTGTGATCAGGATCCTCGCTCCTCTTGTCTCCTCATAGATTGTAAGCTCTTGTGATCAGGATCCTCACTCCTCTTGTCTCCTCCTCCTCATAGATTGTAAGCTCTTGTGATCAGGGTCCTCACTCCTCTTGTCTCCTCCTCATAGATTGTAAGCTCTTGTGATCAGGATCCTCGCTCCTCTTGTCTCCTCATAGATTGTAAGCTCTTGTGATCAGGATCCTCGCTCCTCTTGTCTCCTCATAGATTGTAAGCTCTTGTGATCAGGATCCTCGCTCCTCTTGTCTCCTCATAGATTGTAAGCTCTTGTGATCAGGATCCTCGCTCCTCTTGTCTCCTCATAGATTGTAAGCTCTTGTGATCAGGGTCCTCACTCCTCTTGTCTCCTCCTCATAGATTGTAAGCTCTTGTGATCAGGATCCTCACTCCTCTTGTCTCCTCCTCCCCATAGATTGTAAGCTCTTGTGATCAGGATCCTCACTCCTCTTGTCTCCTCCTCCTCATAGATTGTAAGCTCTTGTGATCAGGATCCTCACTCCTCTTGTCTCCTCCTCATAGATTGTAAGCTCTTGTGATCAGGATCCTCACTCCTCTTGTCTCCTCCTCATAGATTGTAAGCTCTTGTGATCAGGGTCCTCACTCCTCTTGTCTCCTCCTCCTCATAGATTGTAAGCTCTTGTGATCAGGATCCTCACTCCTCTTGTCTCCTCCTCATAGATTGTAAGCTCTTGTGATCAGGATCCTCACTCCTCTTGTCTCCTCCTCATAGATTGTAAGCTCTTGTGATCAGGATCCTCACTCCTCTTGTCTCCTCATAGATTGTAAGCTCTTGTGATCAGGATCCTCACTCCTCTTGTCTCCTCCTCCTCATAGATTGTAAGCTCTTGTGATCAGGATCCTCGCTCCTCTTGTCTCCTCCTCATAGATTGTAAGCTCTTGTGATCAGGATCCTCACTCCTCTTGTCTCCTCCTCCTCATAGATTGTAAGCTCTTGTGATCAGGATCCTCACTGCTCTTGTCTCCTCCTCCTCATAGATTGTAAGCTCTTGTGATCAGGATCCTCACTCCTCTTGTCTCCTCCTCATAGATTGTAAGCTCTTGTGATCAGGATCCTCGCTCCTCTTGTCTCCTCCTCATAGATTGTAAGCTCTTGTGATCAGGATCCTCGCTCCTCTTGTCTCCTCCTCATAGATTGTAAGCTCTTGTGATCAGGATCCTCACTCCTCTTGTCTCCTCTTGTCTCCTCATAGATTGTAAGCTCTTGTGATCAGGATCCTCACTCCTCTTGTCTCCTCCTCCTCATAGATTGTAAGCTCTTGTGATCAGGATCCTCACTCCTCTTGTCTCCTCATAGATTGTAAGCTCTTGTGATCAGGATCCTCACTCCTCTTGTCTCCTCATAGATTGTAAGCTCTTGTGATCAGGATCCTCACTCCTCTTGTCTCCTCCTCCTCATAGATTGTAAGCTCTTGTGATCAGGATCCTCGCTCCTCTTGTCTCCTCCTCATAGATTGTAAGCTCTTGTGATCAGGATCCTCGCTCCTCTTGTCTCCTCATAGATTGTAAGCTCTTGTGATCAGGATCCTCGCTCCTCTTGTCTCCTCATAGATTGTAAGCTCTTGTGATCAGGATCCTCGCTCCTCTTGTCTCCTCATAGATTGTAAGCTCTTGTGATCAGGATCCTCACTCCTCTTGTCTCCTCCTCCTCATAGATTGTAAGCTCTTGTGATCAGGGTCCTCACTCCTCTTGTCTCCTCCTCATAGATTGTAAGCTCTTGTGATCAGGATCCTCGCTCCTCTTGTCTCCTCATAGATTGTAAGCTCTTGTGATCAGGATCCTCACTCCTCTTGTCTCCTCCTCCCCATAGATTGTAAGCTCTTGTGATCAGGATCCTCACTCCTCTTGTCTCCTCCTCCTCATAGATTGTAAGTTCTTGTGATCAGGATCCTCACTCCTCTTGTCTCCTCCTCATAGATTGTAAGCTCTTGTGATCAGGATCCTCACTCCTCTTGTCTCCTCCTCCTCATAGATTGTAAGCTCTTGTGATCAGGATCCTCACTCCTCTTGTCTCCTCCTCCTCATAGATTGTAAGCTCTTGTGATCAGGATCCTCACTCCTCTTGTCTCCTCCTCATAGATTGTAAGCTCTTGTGATCAGGATCCTCACTCCTCTTGTCTCCTCCTCATAGATTGTAAGCTCTTGTGATCAGGATCCTCACTCCTCTTCTCCTCCTCCTCATAGATTGTAAGCTCTTGTGATCAGGATCCTCACTCCTCTTGTCTCCTCCTCCTCATAGATTGTAAGCTCTTGTGATCAGGATCCTCACTCCTCTTGTCTCCTCCTCCCCATAGATTGTAAGCTCTTGTGATCAGGATCCTCACTCCTCTTGTCTCCTCCTCCTCATAGATTGTAAGCTCTTGTGATCAGGATCCTCACTCCTCTTGTCTCCTCCTCCTCATAGATTGTAAGCTCTTGTGATCAGGATCCTCACTCCTCTTGTCTCCTCCTCATAGATTGTAAGCTCTTGTGATCAGGATCCTCACTCCTCTTGTCTCCTCCTCATAGATTGTAAGCTCTTGTGATCAGGATCCTCACTCCTCTTGTCTCCTCCTCATAGATTGTAAGCTCTTGTGATCAGGATCCTCACTCCTCTTGTCTCCTCCTCATAGATTGTAAGCTCTTGTGATCAGGATCCTCACTCCTCTTGTCTCCTCCTCATAGATTGTAAGCTCTTGTGATCAGGATCCTCACTCCTCTTGTCTCCTCCTCATAGATTGTAAGCTCTTGTGATCAGGATCCTCACTCCTCTTGTCTCCTCCTCATAGATTGTAAGCTCTTGTGCTCAGGATCCTCACTCCTCTTGTCTCCTCCTCCCCATAGATTGTAAGCTCTTGTGATCAGGATCCTCACTCCTCTTGTCTCCTCCTCATAGATTGTAAGCTCTTGTGATCAGGATCCTCACTCCTCTTGTCTCCTCCTCATAGATTGTAAGCTCTTGTGATCAGGATCCTCACTCCTCTTGTCTCCTCCTCATAGATTGTAAGCTCTTGTGATCAGGATCCTCACTCCTCTTGTCTCCTCCTCCTCATAGATTGTAAGCTCTTGTGATCAGGGTCCTCACTCCTCTTGTCTCCTCATAGATTGTAAGCTCTTGTGATCAGGATCCTCACTCCTCTTGTCTCCTCCTCATAGATTGTAAGCTCTTGTGATCAGGATCCTCACTCCTCTTGTCTCCTCCTCATAGATTGTAAGCTCTTGTGATCAGGATCCTCACTCCTCTTGTCTCCTCCTCATAGATTGTAAGCTCTTGTGATCAGGATCCTCACTCCTCTTGTCTCCTCCTCATAGATTGTAAGCTCTTGTGATCAGGATCCTCACTCCTCTTGTCTCCTCATAGATTGTAAGCTCTTGTGATCAGGATCCTCACTCCTCTTGTCTCCTCCTCATAGATTGTAAGCTCTTGTGATCAGGATCCTCACTCCTCTTGTCTCCTCATAGATTGTAAGCTCTTGTGATCAGGATCCTCACTCCTCTTGTCTCCTCCTCCTCATAGATTGTAAGCTCTTGTGATCAGGGTCCTCACTCCTCTTGTCTCCTCCTCATAGATTGTAAGCTCTTGTGATCAGGATCCTCACTCCTCTTGTCTCCTCCTCCTCATAGATTGTAAGCTCTTGTGATCAGGATCCTCACTCCTCTTGTCTCCTCCTCATAGATTGTAAGCTCTTGTGATCAGGATCCTCACTCCTCTTGTCTCCTCATAGATTGTAAGCTCTTGTGATCAGGATCCTCACTCCTCTTGTCTCCTCCTCATAGATTGTAAGCTCTTGTGATCAGGATCCTCACTCCTCTTCTCCTCCTCCTCATAGATTGTAAGCTCTTGTGATCAGGATCCTCACTCCTCTTGTCTCCTCCTCCTCATAGATTGTAAGCTCTTGTGATCAGGATCCTCACTCCTCTTGTCTCCTCCTGTTCACACTAGACACCCCACTCCAAGCATGGAGGGACATCATTACCAAAGCCAAATAGGCTCCTAGTCAGCGGGCACTCTCCACCGAGTAATCAGGATACTGGCCTAGGAGGAAACAAAAATCTAAAATACAAGCAAACACTGGTACAGACACAAGACTCACTCCTAGATAGACTGATTAGCAAAGCTCAGAACAGGATTCTATCCTAGGAGATCCAGGATCAAACAAGGTCAAAACAGGACTGACAAAACGCAGTGTGAATACAGTCTAAGGCAACACAAAGCAAATGCATAATGAACAATACAAGAATACTAAAACCTGACAAATGTACTAAAACAAAGCAAGCTAAAATCAATAAATCAAACAGGACAGATAACCATGGTTAAAACTCAGGATATGTGCACAGGCAGACGTAGTGAACATCAAGCAAACATGGCCAGAATACAGGTCTAATTACCACCAGAAAACAGCTCCTGATGAGGCCTTATATATCCTCCCAGTGCTGAATTAGAAGAAGGATAACTTTTCCCATGCCAGGGAGAATTAACACAGCTGTGCAACTGTGAGGATGTGCCGCTCCTGAGCTCCGTCCCTGACCACTGCACTAAGGGATCCCTCACTGCCTAAATGGGCAATAAATGGAACAAGAAACCACCTAAGGGCACCGGCAACCCTTGCGGACCAAGGGGTTCCGATTTCAAACTACTTTGTCCCTCTGCCGGCCGCACAATCAGCACCTGAACCGCGCGGCCCCCGGTCGGCACAATCTTCTTCAACGCCATCATCCCATGTGCCAGCTCCTGCTCCAGCCTGCAAGTCGCTGCTTCTGTCTGCCGACACAGCGCTGCCCAAAGCATCTCCTGTAGGTGAGTTCTCGGGTCCCCTGCTATGGGACACCTCCTGGACTTGGAGCCTGTAGACTGCTGCGCCCCGCTTATGACCTGCTCCCCGGCCCCACCGCCACGTCAGGACGTGGGACAGTTAACCCTGCCGCCATTACCTGCTCTGGGTGGGACACCTTGTCCTCCCAAAACTCTGCTCCGCTGGTCCCTCAGCCAGCAGCTCAGACCCTCCTGCCTCCAAGCTGCCTCCTGTGCCAGACCTGGGGGAGGCTGCAGAAATGGCTGCAGTGGCCCCGCATTCAGATGGCCCCCGGGACCTGGCTACCTCTCCTGCAGCCTCTCCCCTAATGTTTGGCTCTGCTGCTGAGGATCATCCTGCTCCTGGAGCCCGGGGTACTTCCCCAGGACACACACTGCCTACCAGCTCTCCTCCTGCTCTTGGGCCCCCAATGCAGCACCCTGACCCTTTCTGCCAACCACAGTCCCCAATGCACCTGCCTGATGCATCTCCTAACCCCTCCTGGAGCTCCTCCAGCCTGTCATCATGGCCCCTGGCGGATCTGGACCCCTTGGGCACAACTGTGCGACCTCCTCAGGAGGCAAAGACTGCACCCCATCAGCCCCTGTCGAGGCCAGCCGGTCCCAATGCTGAGCGCCACCCTCCTGCCTCATTCCCGGGGCTTGCTTCCTGCCGAAGCCCTGCAGATCCTGACTGGGCACCTGGAGTTACAGGCTCTGCTTACCCTACTTCCGTCCAAGCCGGACCTTTCTTAACTGGCTATGGAGTTAAAATCCACCATGCGACAAGACCTCCAAAAAGTACAATCGGAGGTTGATGCCCTGAATTCCACAGTCCAAGACCTTCAAGCTTTTTGTTTATCCATTCAGAAGACTGTAGATGGCCTTCAGGTAGTTGTCATGAAACAGGCACGCCAACAGCAACTTCTTCATTCTCAGTTTGACGATATGGAAAATAGAAATCGCAGGAATATCTGGCTTAGGGGGCTTCTGGAAACGGTCTGTCCTCTGGACCTTATCTCTGTGCTCACGGACATTTTCAATTCCATACTGAACCTCCCTGCACGTACACCTATTGAGATAGACAGGGCGCACCAGGACTTGTGCCCACAAAGTACTGACCCTCTCAAGCCTAGAGATGTGATTTGCAGAATTCATTACTATGCACTAAAGGAACACATCTTGCAGAAAGCCAGACAGCTACGAGCTTTAGAGCATGATCGTGTATGGCTTCAACTGTTCCCGGACCTTTCCTGCCACACTCTTGAGACAACGGGCAGCCTTGAAACCTCTGCTAGCTGTCCTTCAAACCCTCATCATCCCCTACCGATGGGGTTTCCCATTTTCCTTGTCCGTCCGGACGGATGATAAGATTGTGACTTGTCGGCAGCCTGCAGATCTTCTGTAGTTTTACAGACCCTGGGACTAAGCCCCGTAACTCTCCCGCTGTGGGACGGCTCCTTGGTCTCAATGGCGTGACTTAAGATATCTTCCCTGAATGTTCAGGGTTTCAATGTCCCTGGGAAAAGAGCAAAGATCCTATATAGTTTCCACAAACAAAGGTCACAGTGTGCTTATAAGAAACCAACCTATGCTAGGACAAGTTGCTGGGATTCAGTAAACGGTACTACCCAACCTGGTTTCATAGTAGTATGCCTGCGCAGAAGGTGAAGGCCGTAGCCATTTTCTTTCATAAGTCTTTAGCAGTCCAGGTACTAGACAACCGTGTAGACCAGGAGGCCCGTTGTGTCTTCATTAAGTGCTCCATCCAGGGCCGAGAATATACTATTGCATCCCTGTATGCCCCTAATCATGGTCAGCGGTCCTTTCTGGAGGAGGTACTGGAGGACCTCAATTTATTTTCTCAAGGTACCCTAATAGTCTGTGGAGTTTTTAATGTTGCCCTTGACCCCTCTCAAGACACATCTTCGGGCTCTAGTGCACTCTCTTTTGCTGCTCTGCGGGGTATCAGAAAACTGCTGAATAGCCACCAGTTGTGTGACTCCTGGCGCCTGCTCCACCCCACGGATAAAGACTTCACCTTTTACTTGCACGCAAGGGGAGTGTACTCCAGACTCGACAACATTTTTGTATCCCACCATTTACTCCCTTTCCTTGATGCGGCTGCCATTGACTCAATTATACATTCAGATAATGTGGCGGTTTCTTGCACCCTACTTCTCCCTGCACTTCCTAAGGGGGAATTCACTTGGCGTCTTTGAGCCTCTCCTCACTGATGTCCTGCGTCTCGCCAATCTTAAGGCGGCGATGTCTACTTTTGCCTCTGCGCACGCCGCGGATGACACCACAGAATCCATGGGAGGCTTTGAAATGCGTGCTCAGAGGAGTGCTTATTAAATATGGCGCTAGGCGTAAACATGAAACCGCTCACAACCTTACTAAACTCCTTGATCAGCTCCACACCCTCGAAACCCAGCATAAGCGATCACTGACAGGACACCCTATGAGATCTCCTTAGGGTACGTAGGTAGATTCAGGCCCTCCTTGATCACAAACATAATCGTTATATGTTGATCTGCGACTCATCCCCTTATGAATGGGGTAATAAAGCCGGTCGGATGTTTGTGCAAGCCATTCGAGATAGAAGGTCTGCCCTATTTGTCCCCTCTATCAAAACTGCAGCGGGCCGTGTGGAACATCTCACAACTCGCATTCTTGATTTGTTTTCAAGCATACTATTCCCAGCTATATGATCTTGCCAGGACAGGTGGTGTCCCATCAGGATCTGTACATGACGTTGTTGAGTACCTCCAACGCACCGCATTGCCCCCTCTGTCCCCCTCTACCCTCGCCTGTTTAGATAGGCCCTTTTTGGTAGAGGATTTGGAAGTAGCTATTTCCCTTTCCCCTATGGGGAAATCCGCAGGCCCTGAAGGGTTATACTGCCAGGCTCTACAAGACTCACCAAGCTGATCTCAGCCCCTTCCTCCTGGCCGTCTTTAATGCCATCTCTCCCTCCTCCTTGTTCCCTGCTTCCTTCTTATCTGAGTTTATCACAGTCATCCCTAAGGAGGGTAAGGACCCTAATCTCTGCCCCAGTTACCGCCCAATTTCGCTCCTTAACATCGATGCAAAATTATATGCGAAATTGATAGCACTGTGCCTAAACCCCCTCTTGGGATCCCTTATTCCCCCGGAACAAGTAGGTTTTGTCCCTTCACGGGTAGCCCGGGATGATACGCTGAAAATGTTCTAGCTTATTGATCATGCTCAATTCAGGCGATTCCATTGTATGGTGCTCTCGCTGGATGCCTAAAAGGCTTTTGACTGGGTGGATTGGGGATTCCTGAGGGGTGTGGGGGAACAGTTGGGGCTTTAACCCCTGGCCTTGAGTCGTATCATGGCGCTTTATCATAACCCTACGGACCTTTTACACGCTGCTTTACATCTTAGTCATGGAGCATTTACTGCAGGCTATCCGCTTGAATCTGGCCATACTGGGTTTCCAGGTGAAGGACATGCACTTTAAATGCTCGCCATTTGCTGATGACCTTCTCCTGTACATCTCTGCCCCACCCTCCTGTCTGAGTCGGAGGATTTTGGTAAGCTGAGCAATTATAAGATAAACTGCACTAAAAGCATTGCCATGAATATCTCCCTCCCTGCTACCAGGGTCCACCGCCTCAGCACCTCCTTTCCCTTTGTGTGGCATCCCTCTTCCTTCAAATATCTAGGTGTCTCTGTCCCCAGGGATTTGTCCTGCGTTGTGGAGTTGAATCTCCTCCCCCTCTTTGCCAGGTTCAAGGTGGAATTAACTAAATGGGACCGTAAGGATTTTTCTTGGATTCATGTGTTAATATACTGAAAATGAACCTCCTCCCCCGCTTGCTTACCTGTTTCAGGCTCTTCCCGTTTTACTCTCCAAGGCTTTTTTCCGGCCTTTGACTAGTTTGTTTACTAAATTTGGAGAAGGAAAAGGATATGTGTAGCTCAATGGGGTATACTATTCCGAGGTTAGCAAACAAAGGTAGGAGGGCGGCACTGGATATTCGCCATACACGTGGATAATAACAAATCCAATCGTAGAGAAAACTCCCGGCACCGGCTTCTTTTTTCAAATGCTTTATTGTGCATATAACGCAAGACGCGTTTCGGCTGCTTAGCCTTTTTCAATTGCATAAACCATACTGAGCAAATACAATCTTATATAGTGTCACTTCCTGTCTCACGGACATCAGCTGAGCTTAATTGTGATTGACAGGTGTACAAACCAATAGATACAAATGTAAACAAAAGACTGAAGTACACGTGGATGACCTGTTTGACTTCCGCAAGCCCCGAACTATGTCATTGTACTATGTATCTGAAATGTAAAAAAGATATATAGTGTTATTACAATGTGACAATATATATGTGAATATTTCAATGCAGCTATATGTAAGTAAATATGAGAGCATAATATAACAATATGTAAGCAGATACTATACCGCGGTATGTGGAACAGAAAGTGAAGCAGTAAAATATTATATTATGAATTATGTCAGAAAACTTGTTAACTCCTAATCCCTGTTTAAACCGTTCGGTTCAAGTGTGTTCAATTTGTGGATCCATGCGGCCTCTCTTACGTAATAATCTTTTTATGTTACCTCCCCTTCTGGGTAGATGGACTTCCTCTACCACCTGGAATTTCAATTGCGATATATTATGACCCCTATTTTTAAAATGTGCTGGTATAGGAATAAGAAGGTTTTCGCAGCGGAGTTTATTGGTTGCTCCGTAGTCGTGATTCCCAGTCCCTCCTTCCCTTTCAAAGGAGCTGGGAGAGGGAGCTTGGTTGCATCCCGGGCGTGTCGGAATGGGAGACTTCCTTTTTGGCTCTGTCACAAATCCTCTTAGGCAGTGGCTCTTCAGGAGACTAACTATAAATTGCTCTTCCGATGGTACAGGGTCCCGGCCCTGCTTCATCGGTTCTACCCTTCCATCCCCGACACGTGTTGGAGGTGTGGTCAAGTGGGTGGTACACTTACTCACATTTGGCTCACCTGCCCTTTCCTGACTCCATTCTGGTCAGCTGTACGCTTTCTCATTGCTGACATGGGCACTCAGCTTGCCCCTTGCCCACAGGTCCTGCTACTCTATGCTTTCGGGAACACCAGGCACCCTGAAAAAGGGTCTGATGTGCTTGCTCTTAGTAGCAGCTAGAAGGGTTATCCCCAGAAGCTGGAAGTCATCTTCCCCTCTTTCCATTACTGACTGGCTCCGAGAGGTCTTACACATTCAAAGTTTAGAGGAATGTCTGACGGCACTTAATGCCACGTCAGACGTCATTCTCCAGCGCTGGTGTCCATGGTTGGACTTTGTGTCCTCCCCCAGTTCCTACACTACGGTCTACCTGCAACTTCTACTGCTCCTCTGTGACCTCTCTCTTCTTCCTGTGTATTGCTCATCTCCTTCGTGCACTGCCTTACCTATCCTCCCAACTCATCCCTCCTCCTCCTCCCTCCCCGCTTCACCTGCGCTTCATTCTCTGTGTCTTCCACCGCCCCTCTTCCCTTGGTTTTCAGTTTTGACTTGTTGATGGTTGACTGTTTTGGGTACTGAGACCTGTCATGTGGGCTGTACATGAACCTCTATTGGATTGATTATTCTTCCTCATGGTCTTATAATGTTTTATGTTATGCCATATCCCTGTCATGTTTCTCTTCCCCTCCTGCGTGAGGTAGATTGTACTTGGCCATTGCTATATTTGTTGTCCTGCCTGCCTTTCATTTTTTTACTTTCTTCTCCTTTCTGTACCTGTTTTTGTTGTCTCAATAAAGCCTTGAATATGTAAAAAGAAACTGTTCAGACACAAACCTAATGACTGGGCAGGACATTACATAGGGGTTCTATCGTTCCCTGTTCCTAGTAAGGAAGCCCAACGGAACTTTCAGAGTGATCATAACCTTGAAGCCGCTAAACCGATTCCTAAAATACAACCCTTTCAAAATGGAAACAATAAAATCTTAATCCTTCCAGTAGTTATCAGCCGCTGTATGCTCTACAGGAAGTTGTGTTCTTTTCTACCTGACCACAGTGCTCTCTGCTGACACCTCTGTCCATTTTAGGGACTGTCCAGAGGAGGAGCAAATCCCCATAGCAAACCTCTCCTGCTCTGGACAGTTCCTAAAATGGACAGAGGTTAATATTTCGATCAGACACAGTAAATTTCTACTCTTCAGGGCAGTAAGAAGCCAGTGACTTTGTCAGATCCCTCTGCCTTAGTAAACCCAACATTGCATTGCCTCTATTCTATGTTTTCTGCAGAACGGCCTAGAAAGGGGACTAGGGGGCAACCATCCTTAAAGGGGTACTCCAGTGGAAAACTTATTATTATTATTTTTATCAACTGGTACCAGAAAGCTATACAGGTTTGTAAATTACTTCTATTAAAAAATCTTAATCCTTCCAGAAATTATTAGCTGCTGTATTCTCCACAGGAAGTTGTGTAGTTCTTTCCAGTCTGACTACAGTGCTCTCTGCTGACACCTCTGTCCATGTCAGGAACTGTCCAGAGTAGGAGCAAATCCCCATAGCAAACCTCTCCTGCTCTGTACAGTATCTGACAGGTGTCCAGCAGAGAGCACTGTGGTCAGACTGGAAAGAACTACACGACTTCCTGTGGAGCATACAGCAGCTGATAAGCACTGGAAGGATTAAGATTTTTTAATAGACGTAATTTATAAATCTGTTTAACTTTCTGGTACCAGTTGATTAAAAAATAAATGTTTTCCAGTGGAGTACCCCTTTTACCCCTTAATGACCATGGACGTGTATACACGTCCAGGCAGGATGAACGTTTCCGCACCAGGACGTGTATACTTGTCCATGGTTCTCATGGGTGCTGCCCAGTGCACCCACGAGATCGCGGCAGGGACTCGGCTGTAACACACAGCCGGGACCCTGCCACAATGCCAGGACCGTAAACTGCCAGGAAGTAAACTTCGGTCCCGGCAGTTTAACCCTTACAGCCTCGGTCGGAAGTGACCACGGGCTGTAAGGAGTTTTGACAGAGGGAGGGGGCTCCCTCTGTCTCTCTCCTGTAGCACCCTGCAACGATTGTGGGGTGCTGCTGGTTACCTGGGCAGCCGGAGGTCTTTACAAGGACCCCCAGGTCTGCCCTGGTTATTGCCTGCCAGGACGTGCCAGAGGCACGTCCTCATATGCTATCTGCTAGTGTAAACCTAGCAGGCAGCATATCTCTGCAATGCTTTGGAATACTAAGTATTCCAAAGCATTAAAAAAAGTGAAAAAAATATAAAATAAATAAGTGTATAAAAACAATAAGTATAAAAAAAAGTGTAAAAAAAAAAAAAGTAAAAAAAGGTTAAAAAAAGGGTAAAAAGTGTAAAATAAAAACACATTTATTAAATAAATATAATAATAAAAAAAAAAAGTATAATGTGTAGGATCACACAGTGCACATCCGCAGCATATTACATGCTGCAGATGCCCGCCAACAGTCACAATAATGAGCTCCCTGCTGCGGCTGGGTAGCTTTGTGTGTCCACTAATAGCGGTGGATTTCCCGCCGGCAGTCATGAGCGGACACACTGAGCTACCCAGCCGCAGCAGTGATCTCGCCCTTGTCACTGCCGGGGCCTGTGGGGTGTGAAATGCTGCGGATGCGCTCTATGTGACCCTACACTGCGTCCCATTCATACTGCATTTCCGCAGTGTTAGAGGTATCCGTCAGCATCATGTCAAAAAGAGTGATGCTGATATATACTGTGGCTGCTCCATTCATTTCTGAATGAGACAACTACAATATACATTGGATCCCTTTTTTGACATGAGAACGGACACCGATACTGCAGAAATGGGGACTATTTATATAATGATGCCCTGAAAGCCAAAGGGGGCTCCTCTCCTTCTTGGTCCTACCAGGCGGTCAGGCAACCAGATATGGCCTAGGTGAGGGTACTGCCCAGACCGGGACGTACACGGTGATAAAATATGGGGTGTATTTCCTCCATTTCAAAAGCAACTTACCAAAATGATGTTCCACAAATAATTTGTGGAAAAAAAGCTCATTTCTATTTTTTTCCACTGACTTTGAAATAATTCTAGCCACACAATAAGGGCTCAACGTACTCACTTCTGCCCTAGGTGAATACTTTAGGGGGTGTAGTTTCGAAAATGGGGTCACATCTGGGGGTGAGGTATATATGATGGGGTCACATCTGGTGGTGCGGTATATATAATGGGGTCACATCTGGGGGTGCGCTATATATAATGGGGCCACATCTGGGGGTGCGGTATATATGATGGGGTCACATCTGGGGGTGCGGTATATATGATGGGGTCACATCTGGGGGTGCGGTATATATAATGGGGCCACATCTGGGGGTGCGGTATATATAATGGGGTCACATCTGGGGGTGCGGTATATATAATGGGGCCACATCTGGGGGTGCGGTATATATAATGGGGCCACATCTGGGGGTGCGGTATATATAATGGGGTCACATCTGGGGGTGCGGTATATATAATGGGGCCACATCTGGGGGTGCGGTATATATAATGGGGTCTCATCTGGGGGTGCGGTATATATAATGGGGCCACATCTGGGGGTGCGTTATATATAATGGTGTCACATATGGGGGTGCGGTATATATGATGGGGTCACATCTGGGGGTGCAGTATATATAATGGGGTCACATCTGGGTGTGCGGTATATATAATGGGGTCACATCTGGGGGTGCGGTATATATAATGGGGCCACATCTGGGGGTGCGGTATATATGATGGGGTCACATCTGGGGGTGCAGTATATACAATGGGGTCACATCTGGGTGTGCGGTATATATAATGGGGTCACATCTGGGGGTGCAGTATATATAATGGGGTCACATCTGGGTGTGCGGTATATATAATGGGGTCTCATCTGGGGGTGCGGTATATATAATGGGGTTTCATCTGGGGGTGCGGTATATATAATGGGGTCTCATCTGGGGGTGCGGTATATATAATGGGGTCTCATCTGGGGGTGCGGTATATATGATGGGGTCACATCTGGGGGTGCAGTATATATAATGGGGTCACATCTGGGTGTGCGGTATATATAATGGGGTCTCATCTGGGGGTGCGGTATTGTTCTGACAGCTGAAATGCTTTACAAGATGAAGTGCGGCCTATAATTTGTATAATGATATCCTGAAAGCCAAATGGGGCTCCTCTCCTCTCCACTCCTTTTGGGTCCCACCATGTGGCCATGCAACCAAATATGGCCTAAGCGGGGGTATTACCGAACATGGGACGAACAGCGTAATAAAATATGGGGCGCATTTTCTACTTTTCAGATGCAATGAACAAAAAATATGTCCCACAAATGATGCATTTGTGAATAAAAAGGAACATTTTTATTTTTTCACTGACTTTTATATCCATTCCAGCCACACAAAAGACTCACAGTACTCACTTTTTGTCTAGATGAATACTTTAGGGGGTGTAGTTTCCAAAATGGGGTCACTTGTGGGAGTTCTGTATATATATATATAATGGGGTCACTTGTGGGAGTTCTGTATATATATAATGGGGTCACTTGTGGGGGTTCTGTATATATAATGGAGTCACTTGTGGGGGTTCTGTATATATAATGGGGTCACTTGTGGGGGTTCTGTATATATAATGGAGTCACTTGTGGGGGTTCTGTATATATAATGGGGTCACTTGTGGGGGTTCTGTATATATAATGGAGTCACTTGTGGGGGTTCTGTATATATAATGGGGTCACTTGTGGGAGTTCTGTATATATAATGGGGTCACTTGTGGGGGTTCTGTATATATAATGGAGTCACTTGTGGGGGTTCTGTATATATAATGGGGTCACTTGTGGGGGTTCTGTATATATAATGGAGTCACTTGTGGGGGTTCTGTATATATAATGGGGTCACTTGTGGGGGTTCTGTATATATAATGGGGTCACTTGTGGGAGTTCTGTATATATAATGGGGTCACTTGTGGGGGTTCTGTATATATAATGGGGTCACTTGTGGGGGTTCTGTATATATAATGGGGTCACTTGTGGGGGTTCTGTATATATAATGGGGTCACTTGTGGGGGTTCTGTATATATAATGGAGTCACTTGTGGGAGTTCTGTATATATAATGGAGTCACTTGTGGGGGTTCTGTATATATCATGGGGTCACTTGTGGGGGTTCTGTATATATAATGGGGTCACTTGTGGGGGTTCTGTATATATAATGGGGTCACTTGTGGGGGTTCTGTATATATAATGGGGTCACTTGTGGGGGTTCTGTATATATAATGGGGTCACTTGTGGGGGTTCTGTATATATAATGGGGTCACTTGTGGGGGTTCTGTATATATAATGGGGTCACTTGTGGGGGTTCTGTATATATAATGGGGTCACTTGTGGGGGTTCTGTATATATAATGGGGTCACTTGTGGGGGTTCTGTATATATAATGGGGTCACTTGTGGGGGTTCTGTATATATAATGGGGTCACTTGTGGGGGTTCTGTATGGTTCTGGCAGCTAAAACCCTTTGCAGGCATGAAGTGCGGCCAATAATCCATTTGGCCTAAAATGATGCCCTGAAAGCCAAATGGCGCTCCTCTCCCCTCCCCTCTCCCCTCTCCTCCCCTCTCCTCTCCTCTCCTCTCCTCTCCCCTCCCCTCTCCCCTCTCCTCTCCTCCCCTCTCCTCTCCTTCTTGGTCCTACCAAGCGGCCAAGGAACCAAATATGGCCTCAGCGGGGGTATTTCCAAACACGGGCCGAGCAGCTTAATAAAATACAGGGGGCATTTCTTGCAATATCAGAAGTGATGTACAAAAAATATGCCCCACAAATGATGCATTTGTGAAAAAATGCAAATTTCGCATTTTTAACACTTTGTAATAATTCCTGCCAAAAAACTACCGTATTTTTCGCCTTATAAGACGCACTTTTTCTTCCCCAAAACTGGGGGGAAAAAGTCGGTGTATCTTATACGCCGAATACACCCCTATCACGGCGGTCCCTGTGGCCATCAACGGCCGGGACCCGCGGCTAATACAGGACATCACCGATCGCGGTGATGCCCTGTATTAACCCTTCAGACGCGGCGATCAAAGCTGACCGCCGCGTCTGAAGGGAAAGTGACACTAACCCGGCTGTTCAGTCAGGCTGAATAGCCGGGTTAGTGCTTACAGGACACCGGGAGGGACCTTACCTGCCTCCTCGGTGTCTTCTCCGTTCAGAGATCCCCTGTATGGCCGGCGCTCTCCTTCCTCGTCATCACGTCTAATCTAATTTTTTAGATTTTGCACCTAAAAATAGGGTGCGTCTTATACGCCGGTGCGTCCTATAGGGCGAAAAATACGGGTATGTTGTTAAAATACTCACTGTACCCCCTAGTGAATACCTTGAGGGGTCTAGTTTTTAAAATGGGGTCATTTGGGGGGGGGGGGGGTGTTCCTATGTTCTACTACCTTCAAATTTCTGAAAACCTTGCAGAGCACATAAATAAAGCACTTTTCAAATTTTCTAAATTTCAAGTTAAATTGTTCGGCTTCTAATGAATTTAAAATGTTAATTAAAAACAAGAAAAATGCTGTCAAAATAAAGTAGACATCTGAAAGTATAAGTTTCATGAACTATCTGGTCAGTAAGTAT
Source organism: Hyla sarda (assembly GCF_029499605.1). NCBI lineage: Eukaryota > Metazoa > Chordata > Amphibia > Anura > Hylidae > Hyla > Hyla sarda. The sequence continues at coordinate 476,680 of NC_079189.1, read as the reverse complement.
AAATATATGCAACCTATTAGTGGTAAAATAGCAAAAAATCTTAATTTTTTAAAATTTTTTGAAAAAAACAGGCCTGGTCTTTCAGGGGCGTACAGGTTTATTTGGGTTGGTCCTTAAGGGGTTAATGGGGCAGTGCTGCCACTCAGTGGGGCGTCCAGCCAGTGAGTTTAGACACCTCAAAGTCACCCCCCCCCCCCCCCAAAGGATAGGAGATAGGATGTCTGATTAGAATGCTGGGTGCGGCCCTGGAGGCTTGTGACATCATAGCCACGCCCCTTGTGACATCACACCCCCTCAATGCAAGTCTATGGCTGCCACGCCCCCTCTTATAGACTTGCGTTGAGGGGGCCTGGCTGTGACGTCACGAGCCTCCGGCACGAACGCTGGGTGCTGTAGGGAGATGGGACCCCCGCAATCAGACATCTTATACCCTATTCTTTGAAAAGGGGATAAGATGTCTAGGGGCGGAGTACCCCTTTAAAGCTGAAGGCCCATTCTGCTCAAGCTGTTGCTTCTTCGTGGGCAGAAAAAAAGAGGTGCCACCATTGCTCAAATCTGCGGAGCGGCCACCGGGTCGTCTCCACATACTTTCTTTCGTCACTATAGAATTAAAGGGGTACTCCGATTTCAAAAGATGGGTAATAAGATGTCTGATTGCAGGGGTCCTGCTGCAGGGGCCCCCCTTGATCTCCAGCAGCACCCGGAGTTCAACGCCAGATTCCTGCGGCAGTGGTCATGATGTCACGGCTACGCCCCCCCTCCATTCAGGTCTATGGGAGGCGTGGTGTTGGCCACTCCCTCCCATAGCCTCCAGCTACGAGTGCTCTGAACAAAATGTTCAGAGTGCTGAAGCACTGGAGTACCCCTTTAATGTTGTTGATCTATCTTCTATGTTTTTTGTCCGTAAGGCTGTGGTCCCACCCTAATTCTTCTCTGGTATTCTCTCTGGCGGTGCGGTCGTGACGAGGTGGAAAGCCGGGAATTACTCACCGGTAATTCTATTTCCTCGTAGTCACGACAGCACCGCGGCCTATTCCCACCTTTTTTTCTTAATATGTTTATAGGGGTGTAGTACTTTTCTGCTCCCCATGGCTCAGTATCCATGAGACCAAACAAATGAATTGACTATTCATATTTTTTGCTCCCCATGGCTCAGTATTCATGGCTTTTTATACCCTTTACCATCTATATAGTTTCTTTACCTGGTTACGCGGGTCTTTTAACAGTTCTTTTCTGCTCCCCATGGCTCAGTATCCACGAGACCAAATGAATTGACAATTCATATTTTCTGCTCCCCATGGCTCAGTATTCATGGCTTTTTATGCCCTTTACCATCTATATATAGTTTCTTTACCTGGTTACATGGGTCTTTCAACACAGTTCTTTTCTGCTCCCCATGGCTCAGTATCCACATGAAAGCAAACAAAATAATTAACTATTCATACACTTATTATAATTTAAAAAAACACGTGCAGGAAATTACATTTTTTATTTAGGTGATTTTAAAAATGGAGAAAAACAATGATGTAATAATAAATGGCTTTATACCATCACTGGCCTTAAATAAGGAGAATTTTAATTTAGTCCCCAGTAATAGGAAGGTTCCTGGGGACCATTTAGTTTTTTTCTTCCTTATTATCCCAGCTGTTTTTTCACCATGAATCCCGCTCAGGCTGGGGACAGTTCAGGATTCATTTTTGAGCTTTAAAAAAATAAATAAATAAAATCAGCCCATTACACTGGCCAAAGGAGTCTCAAACGTTCAAAAATGTTTATAGCACTTGGAACATTTTTTTTAAGCAGTTTTTTGTGTGCGCACTTTTTCAGATTTTTCCATATGTGCATTTTTTGCTACAGCAAGTGTTACAAAAGCATCGTAGAAAAAAACAGCATTTTTAAGATGTATATGGCCCAAAAGAAGCTCCTTCCACTACACCGGGCCGCCCTCGAGGGGGGGGGGGGGGGTCCTGCTTTATGTACAGTAGGCATATAGCGCAAAGTATGTACAGGAGCATAGTCGTATGATGAAGTAATTTCACCACCCACAGAAGTCCTGGGCCGCTTCAGAGGACAAAGGGAGCCCGGCCTCAGCGCAGGATCAGCGGGAAGGTCAGAGGAATTTAAAAAAATTAAGGGCCTACGTTGAAACACTACCTACCCCTGGGGGCATAACCTACATAGGTACAATACCTACCTACCAGGGGGGCATTACCTACCTAAGGCCACTAACAACATTGGTGCACTACCTACCTGGATGGTACTACCTACTTGGGGCATTACCTACTACCTACCTGGGGGCATAACCTACATAGAGGCACTATCTACCTACCTACATAAGGCCACTACCTACTGGGGGCACCACCTACCTACCGCTGGGGGCTTGACCCACCTGGGGCCACTACCATCATTGGTGAAGTACCTACCCTGGTGGCTCTACCTACCTACTTAGGGCATTATCTACAACCTACTGAGGGGAATCATCTACTACCTACCTACTAGGTGCATTATATACCTGAGAGCATTTACCTACTGGGGGCTTCTACCCTATAGGGGGATTCTCTACCTACCTACTGGAGGCATTACATAATAGAGGAGGGAAAATCACCTAACTACCAACACCCAAACACACTTACTACCTCATACTATGCAAGACACCAAGGGGGGCATTATTTGGGGCACTGAAGTTAGGGGACAGGTAGGGAGTGTGCCAAAAAAGTAAATTTCTGGATCTCGTGAAAATTAAAAAATAAGTTTTTAGATATTTTATGTCTAAATAAACAGCCTGAAATACAGCTTGTTCACAAAGCCTCTGATGACTTTAAAATGTGTTTTCCTTATGAAACTTTTTTCCAAATACTCCATCAAAATGGCAGCTACCTTGTATGATTTCTCTCATGTCTAACACAAGTATATTTATCTGCAAAACATTTTCCACATTCTGAACATGAATACGGCTTCTCTCCTGTGTGAATCCTCTCATGTGAAACCAGATCTGATTTTCTTGAAAAACATTTCCCACATTCTGAACATGAATACTCTCCTGTGTGCCGTTTTTCATGTCTAATATGATCCGATTTACTCGAGAAACATTTCCCACATTCTAAACAGGAATATGGCTTCACTCCGGTGTGAATTCTCTCATGTGTAGTAAGACTTGATTTAAATGTAAAACATTTCCCACATTCTGAACACGTATATGCCTTTGCTTCTGTGTGAATTCTCTCATGTAAAACAAGATATGATTTACGTGTAAAAGATTTGCCACATTCTGAACATGAATATGGCTTCTCTCCTGTGTGACTTCTCTCATGTAAAACAAGTTTTGATTTACATGGAAAAGATTTGCCACATTCTGAACACGTATATGCCTTTTCTCCTGTGTGAATTCTCTCATGTATAACAAGATATGATTTGTCTCTAAAATATTTCCCACATTCTGAACATGGATATGGCTTCTCTCCTGTATGAGTTTTCTCATGTTCAACAAGATTTGACTTACGTGTAAAACATTTCCCACATTCTGAACATGGATATGGCTTCTCTCCAGTGTGGCTTCTCTCATGTGTAACAAGATGTGATTTATCTCTAAAACATTTCCCACATACTGAACATGAATACGGCTTGTCTCCTGTATGACTTCTCTCATGTCTAACAAGATGTGATTTATCTCTAAAACATTTCCCACATTCTGAACATGAATACGGCTTCTCTCCTGTGTGAGTTCTCTTATGTATAACTAGACTATGTTTAGATATAAAACATTTCCCACATTCTGAACATGAATACGGCTTCTCTCCTGTGTGAGTTCTCTCATGTAAAATTAGACCGTGTTTAGTTGTTAAACATTTCCCACATTCTGAACATGAATATGGCTTCTCTCCTGTGTGAATTCCCCTGTGTTTAAGAAGATATGATTTTTTTGTAAACCTTTTTCCATATTCATCATGTTGAAACTTTCCCCCCCCTTTCTGATCTGTCCTTGTGGTAACAATGTGTGATTGGTCAGGAGACGGTTCCTCATGATCAGGGGGATTATTATATGATGGATCTGGATGGACATTAGGGGTAAGGAGGTCTTCTCCTGAGGAGCGCTCCATGATCTCTCCATCTTGTCCTGAGGAGCGCTCCATGATCTCTCCATCTTCTCCTCTATCATTCAGGGATAACATGATGTTTCCCTCAGAATTCTTACTGGGATTTCCTGTAGGATATAAATGGATTTGTTATTAGTATTAATACCGCACAGTAATGTCGGACATTCCTATTGGGCTATAAACACTTGTATCTTTTATGCAGTTTGTGGAGCCAACATGGAGTAGACGCCTTCTCGTTGTTCCTGTCTATTACTGCGTAATGAATTAATCTTGTGTAGAGGAAGGATACTTGGCTAACATATGTGCACAGGGATGGACTGACCGGCCGGTTCGTTCAGACATGGTCCCAGCACCGGCCGCATATAGGTCTCGCCACCACCGCTGCTATTGGGGATCCATTTCCCCAGGCAGGCGAGCGCAGCTTTCAGCTGTATGTGCGGCTTACGCCTGCTTTGTGTGAGTCGCATCTGCAACCTACACTGAGGAGACTTGACCTCTGCCCCCGCCGCACAGTGCAGGCGCCGATGACTAAGAACGCGGCCGGCGGAAGGCCTGGGGAGATTGCTGCGTTGGACAGGTGAGTATCTCTTTTTGTTTTTATTTTAACCTGGCACAAAGGGGGGGAGAGGAAGGGATGGGGCCCCCACATACCTGGCTGCCTAAACTGGGCCACACACCTGGCTGCCTAACTACATATGAACATACGTATCTACCTAACCACCAACATACCTGGCTACCTAACTATATACCTGGCTGTCCAACTACCTACCTACATTCAAGGCTACCTGGCTACCTACATACCTGGCTCCCTTATTAACTACTTACATACTTGGCTACAGAACTACCTACTTACATACCTGGCCCCCTAACTACCTACCCGAATATCTGGATACCTAATTACATACCTACCTACATACCTGGCTACCTAACTACCTACATGCCTGGCTACCTAACCATCTGGCTAGTTACCTACCTACATATTTAACTACCTAACTACATAGTTACCTACCTGCCCTTTTCTGTGCTGGACACCAAGGAGGGCATTATTACAGTTCACAGACTATAGATGGGGAGAATGTGTAGAGGAGGGGACGGCAGTGGAAAAATGCAGAGTCTAACATGTAGGGATCGACCGATTATCGGTATGGCCGATATTATCGGACGATAATCACGATTTTGGGCATCGGTATCGGCAATTATCTTGCCGATAAGCCGATAATGCTCCGCCCCCGCACCGCGACCGCCACCCCCTCGACCCGCCGCACCGCACCCCCGACCCACCGCACCGCGTCGCACCCCCCACCGTGATGCTAGGGGGTATACCGGTATGGATTTTTGCCCATACCGCTATACCGGTAGGGCCCCTCCCCCACCCTCCGAGTCAATAAAAAAATTAAACTTACCCCTAATGGGGGTGTGGTCCGGGCCAGCCATCCTTCCATCCTGTAGTGTCCGGGGGCGTTCTGGGTGAAGAGTGAGCCGGTCCGGGCTGTCCTTCTTCTCCCACGGTCTTCTTCTCCACTCCGGGCAGGCTCCGGCCTAGTACGCTGCATAGACGCCGCTACGCTGTGACGTCAGGTGCGTCGCTGCGCACGGGCGTCACTGCGCAGCGGCGTCTATACAGCGTACTATGCCGGAGCCTGCCCGGAGTGGAGAAGATGACCGCCGGAGAAGAAGGACAGCCCGGACCGGACCACCCTCCACCCGGAACGCCCCCGGACACTACATGAACGATGGATGGCCCGGACCACCCTGACAGGTAGGGGAGAGAAGGGGGTGGCGGCGGCGGCCTATGGCCTCGCAAAAGCCACTGCAGATCATTGATTTAAAGCGCCCGCTTTAAATCAATGATCTGCAGCGGTGTTGCAGGGGGTTAAATAGCCGATAACTTATACCGGAATATCGGTATAAGTTATCGGCTATCGGCCCTAACCTGCACCAATTATCGGTATCGGCCCTAAAAAAACGATATCGGTCGATCCCTACTAACATGTTTGTCCTGCAGATTTTAAGCGATGAGTTTTGGCTGGAAGAAGTCGACATGACGTTCTGATCTTGAAACAGAAAAAAAGGAAAGAGGACGTCGCCAATCAGAAAGAATGTCTGTGAGTTCCCTAGATGTAACTGTTATCAGATGGTATATACCTCTATCTGGTCCTGTATATAATCACTTATATGGTGTACAGATCCCGTGTACAGCTTGTATATACCTCAATGTGGTCCTGTATGTAATCACATATAGTATACAGATCCTGTGTACAGCTGGTATCTACCACTAAATGGTCCTGTATATAATCACTTATATGGTATACCGATCCTGTGTACAGCTGATATCTTCTCTATATTGTCATGCATATAATCACATATGGTATAATGATTCTGCGTACAGCTGGTACCTACCACTATATGGGCACTGTACCTAATCACTTATATGGTATACAGATCCTATGTACAGCTGGTATCTACCACTATATGGGCACTGTATATAATCACCTATATGGTATACTGATCCTGTGTACAGCTGGTATCTACCACTATATGGTCACTGTATATAATCACCTATATCAGGGGTCTGCAACCTTTAAGACAAAAAGAGCCACTTTGACCTGTTTCCGAAGGGAAAAAAAAAAACTGGGAGCCGCAAAACCATTGCGACATTTAAAACAAATATAACACTGCATATATTGTTTCTTACCTTAATGCTATATTATATATATATATATATATATATATATATATATATATATACATATATATACACATACATACATACACACACACACACACAGGATCGTGCAGTCAGCTGTCAATGTGAAGAAAAAAAGGACTTTCACTTAACAATGTAAAATATATTTTTGCTGGGGTGGGCTTTTTTTTGGCCCAGGTCTGGGGTGGGCTTTTTTGGGCCCAGGCCTGGGGTGGGCTTTTTTGGGGCCCAGGCCTGTGGTGGGCCGGGGAGAGGGGGGTTAATGCACTGGGGAGAGGGGGGGTTAATGCTGCCGCGGGGTGAGGGGTTAACGCTACCGCTGCCATGGGGTGAGGGGTTAAGTTACCCCTCAATCCATGGCAGCGTTAACCTCTCACCCCGCGGCAGCGATAACGCTGCCGCTGCCATGGGGTGAGGGGTTAAGTTACCCCTCGCCCCATGGCAGCGGTAGTGTTAACCCCCTCACCCCGCGGCAGCGAGAATGCTGCTGCGGGGTGAGGGGTTAACGCCCCGCTGTCAAGTGAGTTATGTACTTTACATACTCACCAGCTCCTCGCGTGGCGTCTTCCTCTTCCGGCGGCGCTCCTCGACTGAGGCGCAGGGCGGCGATGTCAGTCATGTGACGTTACATTGTCACATGACAGTGAGGATCCACGTGGCCCCGGAAGAAGAGACTCCGCTCCGATGGCACCAGGGCAGGTAAGTAAACCGACAACGCCGTGACGGCGGCTCACGGGCTCAGATCATTCCAGGACACTGCATTGTCCCGGAATGAGGGTGACCGGGACCCGGGACAGTCTCACAGAGCCGCGGCAAAGGAGTAAAAGAGCCGCATGCGGCTCCGGAGCCACGGGTTGCTGACCCCTGACCTATATGGTATACTGATCCTGTGTACAACTGGTATCTACCACTATATAGGCACTGTATGGTCGTGGAATATCATCTTACCTACATAAATGTGTTATATAATTTTATTGTGTGTGTGGTGGTGGGGCATGAGGACGGAGTTGGGTGGAATAGGGGCGGAGTCTCACAGGTGGTTTGTGTATTCCAAAGCATTTATTTTCTGCATTTTTTTAGAGCTACACGTCACTGCTAGTCGACCAGAGACCAAAAAACCTTGGGGTCATTTCTGGGGGCGCTCCTCTCCTTCTGGGACAAGCAACAAAATATGATCGATGCACGATATGAATTTTTCCCATACCGCAATACCGGTTGGGCCCCTCCCCCTTTGGAATGAATTATCAGCCCAGCGCTGCGCTGTCCCCACATCGGGGAACTAATCATACATGACCCGCCTGCGCTGTTCTGCTCCCCCCAATTATCAGCCCAGCGGGGTACTACTCACAGATGTCAAGCACTGCCCTCCTCCTCTTTGTTGTGGGCCGACATCTGCGCTGGAACTCTATACTGTACGCCAGTGGTCTCCAACCTGCGGACCTCCAGATGTTGCAAAACTACAACTCCCAGCATGCCCAGACAGCCAACGCTGTCCGGGCATGCTGGGAGTTGTAGTTTTGCAACAGCTGGAGGTCCGCAGGTTTGAGACCACTGCTGTATGCTGTATCCCTATGCCCGGGCTGCAAAAGATAAAGAAAATAAACTTTAACTTACCTACGTCGGCCCTGGAACGTGGGCTTCTTACTTGACAGTGGGCTCAGCCTATCACTGGCCGGGGCGGGACATCGCTCTGGTCGGTGATAGGCTGACGGCTCTCAGACGTTCCTGTCCCCAGCGTAAGGTCAACGTAGGTGAGTTAAAGTTTATTTTCTTTATCTTTTGCAGCCCGGGCATAGGGATACAGCGTACAGCAGTGGTCTCAAACCTGCGGACCTCCAGCTGGAGGTCCGCAGGTTGGAGACCACTGGCGTACAGTGAGTTCCAGCGCCGGTGTCGGCCCGCAACAAAGAGGAGGAGGGCAGTGCTTGACATATGTAATACCCCGCTGGGCTGATTAATTGGGGGGGAGCAGAACAGCGCAGGCGGGTCACATGATTTGGTGGGGGGGAGCAGAAGAGAGCTCACGGGTCACATGATTTGGTGGGGGGGGGGAGCAGAAGAGAGCTCACGGGTCACATGATTTGGTGGGGGGGGGGAGCAGAAGAAAGCTTGCGGGTCACATGATTTGGGGGAGGGGTGAAAGAAATACCGTTATATACCGTGGAACTGCCATAAGTTACAAAAATACCCAGCAAACTGAGCAAAGCCGCATTCTGACTTGTATTCTAGCGACACATATTAAAAGCGATGTGAACGCGGCATTGCCATCTAAGGCTATGCTCACTGGGCAGAATAAAGATGCAGAATTCCTGCCAAACCATGCGCATGCAGAATTCCGCAACTTTCTGCATATATGTGCACGGAGATTCCGCATGAGTTCTCCGTGCACGGAAAAAACTACTTTCCATTCATTACTTTTGTTAAATTTCGTGGTGAATCTGCACATATTTCACACGGAATTCGCATCTTTTCCACATTTTGTGGAGAAAAATTAATAAATAAATCCCCATTCGCTTTAATTGACTTCTGCATCCGAATTCCACAAAACTCTAGGACAGGACCATTCTTTTTGCGGAATGCGGAATTTCCGCAGCGGAAAGACCGATGTGGAAATTCTGCAGTGTGAACGAGACTGCAGAATGCCATTGAAGTTCATAAAGCACATGCAGAATTTACTAAGGCTATGTTCGCACAACGGAATGTCCACACGGAGAAACTCTGTGCGGAAATTCAGAAGAGTGCGGGGCGCCGGCATTATCTGCCAATGCTAGGACCGCACAGGAATGCGCCGTCTCTTAGACAGCTATGGATTTTGTGCAGGGGCCACACAAAGAATTAATGTGTTCATTCTTTGTACGGACACGGAAACTGGGATTTCCGTGCCAGAAATATCTTTAATGGAAATTTTGCCGTGTTCACAGCGCAGCAGAATCTCCCCTATAGACTTCTGGTTTACCAGACTGATCAGACGATTGATCAGAACTTTTGCCTAGTTTGCCCTGGGTGTTCTGTCTTGTCCACCCTCCAGTGCAGCATCAAAGAGAGCGTTCAGCGTGGCAGGCAGCGTCTTCATCCCTAAGCGAACATCAACGAGCAACGTGGAAAAACTCACGTTTGTGAAAATGAATCAGACATGGATCAGGGAGTTATACCGTCTGTGCCAGATGTCACCGATTAGACAGTACTACCACCCCTGCTGTACGCTGCCTACTACTACAGTGACCCCCCCGACCTACGATGGCCCCAACATACGATAATTTAAACATACGATCACTCTCAGAGGAATACGATGCTTTTGTATGTCGGGGCCATCGCATAAACGGCTATCCTGCAGCGCAGACGGCTTCAGCTGACACCGGATAGACATTTAAGGTGCCCCGTGTGCTGCGGTGATGATCACTCACCTGTCCCCGGCGTTCCGGACCGTCCTCTTCAGGATCACCTGCATGGCCGTTGCTCTCCTTCGTCGTCATCACATCGTCTGGTCATCCAATAGGAGCGGCGTGCGCAGCGATGTGATGACGGCGATGAAGAGTGACGATCCTGGGCTGCAATGACGGTCCGGAGCGGCGGGGATGCGGCGACAGCGATGGAGGGCGACATCCAGGGCAGTGGTGACGGTCGAGGGAGTGGTGGGGACAGGTGAGTACAACTTCCTATACTTAACATTGCACGGATCCCTCAACATACAATGGTTTCAACTAACGATGGTTCATTTGGAACAAATTGACATCGTATGTTGAGGGATCACTGTACAGACTGCCAGTCCACCACTGCCTGCTGTCAGCTGGCTACTACAATCCTACCAGTCCGCCACCTCCTCCGGCATAATTCCCCAAAAAAGGGATCATTTTTGTAACATTTGCAAAAAGTAATTGCCATGGATGACGGTGGCTGACAGCTCCTGAGCACATGTCTTAGAAGGGAGGCGAGTAATGTACGTCCATTATCTTTAAGGTCTTCGTGTAATACACGTGTTTTGAGGTTTGCGGAAAACTAGTTTGACATGAATGGAACATTTTCAGAAAAGTTCAGTGAGCACGGCCAACCCAACTTTACTTGTCACAGCCAACCCAACTTTGTCACAGCCAACCCAACTTTGTCACAGCCAACCCAACTTTACTTGTCACAGCCAACCCAACTTTACTTGTCACAGCCAACCCAACTTTGTCACAGCCAACCCAACTTTACTTGTCTCTACTGGATACATAATTCCATACAACACCTGATCCCCCCCCCCCCCCCCCCAGCTTCTGGTCCACTGTAATTAGGAGAGATTAGACCATAATGGAATTTAAAGGAGAACTGCGGTGCAACACTTTTAGCTCCCCTGTGCCCGGACTGTAAAAACGAATAAAACAAACTGTAACTCACCTTCCTACGTTCATCTTTAATGGTTACAACCAAAAGTGCTATGTTTGGAGAGGAGTCATAAAGGTAACAAAAATAATCCCATCCCCATTATAAATGTCTCCTCTGTTCACCCAGTAGAAGATGTGCACATAACACAGGGGATCACTGGGGCCTGGAGGGTTAATTAGAGATGAGCAAACTTACAGTGATTCAATTCGTCACAAACTTCTCGGCTCGGCGGTTGATGACTTTATCTTGCATAAATTAGTTCAGCTTTCCGGTGCTCCGGTGGCTGGAGACTCTTTCCTAGGAATGTATCCACCTTTTGCAGCCACCGGAGCACCTGAAAGCTGAACTAATTTATGCAGGATAAGTCATCAACCGCCGAGCTGAGAAGTTCGTGACGAATCGAATCATTGTAAGTTCGCTCACCTCTAGGGTTAATGTAATGTAGCTCTAAAGGTGGAGCCTCCCCTGAAGAAACCTCTGAATTCCCTCTGTAATCCATTATTACATACCTGGGGAAACACCTCCTGGAATTATTACATACCTGGGGTAACACCTCCTGGCATTATTACATACCTAGGGTAACATCTCCTGGCACTATTACATCCCTGGGGTAACACCTCCTGGAATTATTACATACCTGGGGTAACACATCTTGGAATTATTACACACCTGGGAAAACACCTCCTGGAATTATTACATACCTGGGAAAACACCTCCTGGAATTATTACATACCTGGGGTAACACCTCCTGGAATTATTACATACCTGGGGTAACACCTCCTGGAATTATTACATACCTGGGGTAACACCTCCTGGAATTATTACATTCCTGGGGTAACACTACCTGGAATTATTACATACCTGGGGTAACACCTCCTGGAATTTCCTCCTTCACTTCCCTCATACACAGGTGATCGCTCCTCATCCTCTCTTCTTCTGCTTCATCCTCCTCTTTAATAATAGTCAGGTAATCATCCTGATGAGGAAACATCAACATAAGAGACCCCCAAAATCTACCCCCACATCTATGACTGCAGGACCCCCCTATAGAGATATAGGATCAGCCTCATCTACCTGATGCTTCTCTGGGACATTTCCCTCTGGACAGTCCTGGGAATACAGAGGGCGGGGACACCTCTCGGGTGGATTTCTATCAATGACTCCATCTGTAGGGAACACACAGTGATGAATAGATTATTCCATGTGATGATCAGATGATGGGTGTAGTAGTATCTAGGAGACCCTCCACCAATAATAGTCTCCCCCTCCTTACACTGCTGATCGGCCCCAAAATCCGTCTCCTCTTCTGCTTCATCTTTAACCTCAACCTTAATATCCATCAGATCTTCACCCTAAAGAGCAAAAAAAAAAAGAAAGAAAGGGGCTCCGAATTCCATTATAACCTGGGGGGGCACACGGCCCTATGGTCCCCAGTATACATGTCCCCCTCCCCCTTATTTCCTTCTTCCTCCTTTATCTCCACAGGTTGTTTTCCTCAGTTATTCTGCCCGGTAACAGCTGTTCTGCTGAGAGATGGATTCCTGCTTCTGATTGGAGGATCAGATTCTGCCCGGTAACCATGATCTTCTGCCCAGCGATGCTCCAGCCCAACAACAGCATTCTGATTGGCTGGAGGCCCATTGGCGGGAAAAGTATTTCCCTTCTATACTGGGCTGTGGTGTCTCCAGCTCAGTCACCTGTGGGAAGATTAGAAGAAGCCCCGCCCTCCCCTTTTATTTCACTTTCCATCACAATGTTTTATAGAAGAGGTAAGTGACCCGAGAAGTCATGGGGGACATGTCTATTATTATATCTTATTGTGGTTCTGGGATTTTATTACTACGACTTTGATTTGAGGATTTGGTATTTTGATCAAAGGTATTTATTTATTGTTGTGCAGAGCCGGGGCGCCGGGCAGGAGATCGTGGGGGCCCCATCTAGATCAAACAGAGTTCGCCTCTAACTAGGGTGGGACCTATGGTGCCATGATCAGGGGTTCAATCACTTTATGGTCAAATTTTGAACTTTAGCCTCTTCTACCTGATGGTTCTCTGGGACATTTCCCTCCAGAAAGTCCTGGGAATACAGAGGACAGGGACACCTCTCAGATGGATTTCTACCAATGACTCCATCTGTAGGGAACACACAGGGAATGCATACATCAGTGCTTGATAGATTTCTATGTTACTAGATAGTGAGAGTGATATATATATTCATATGTCTCTTCTTACCTTGTGATGTGAGGGGCCGGTGATCCTCCATCATGTCCTGGTACAGATCTTTGTGTCCTTCTACATACTCCCACTCCTCCATGGAGAAATAGACCGCCACATCCTGACACCTTATAGGAACCTGACACACAATGATACCGTCATCACCAGACCCCTCCATTACTGTATAATGTCCCAGCAGTGTCACCTCTCTAATAATCACCAGACCCCTCCATTACTGTATAATGTCCCAGCAGTGTCACCTCTCTAATCATCACCAGACCCCTCCATTACTGTATAATGTACCAGCAGTGTCACCTCTCTAATCATCACCAGACCCCTCCATTACTGTATAATGCCCCAGCAGTGTCACCTCTCCAGTCATCACCAAACCCCTCCATTACTGTATAATGTCCCAGAAGTGTCACCTCTCTAATCATCACCAGACCCCTCCATTACTGTATAATGTCCCAGCAGTGTCACCTCTCTAATCATCACCAGACCCCTCCATTACTGTATAATTTACCAGCAGTGTCACCTCTCCAGTCATCACCAAACCCCTCCATTACTGTATAATGTCCCAGCATTGTCACCTCTCCAGTCATCACCAGACCCCTCCCTTACTGTATAATGTCCCAGCAGTGTCACCTCTCTAATCATCACCAGACCCCTCCATTACTGTATAATGTCCCAGCAGTGTCACCTCTCTAATCATCACCAGACCCCTCCATTACTGTATAATGTCCCAGCAGTGTCACCTCTCTAATCACCAGACCCCTCCATTACTGTATAATGTCCCAACAGGGTCACCTTTCCAGTCAGCAGCTCAGTGATCCTGTGGGTGAGTTCTATGATCTTCTCCTCATGTCTCAGTGAGTGAGGTGGAGGCTCCATGATGGGGCCCCGGGCCCTGCTCCGTCCTCCTGACTCATGGAGATGGCTGCTGGGGGCCACACACTCCCCCCATGTTTTCTTCACTATGGTGTAATCCTGTGTATGGAGAGAGACAATGAGGGGACTGACCCCAGTATTCCTCCCCCACTACAAAGAGGAGATTGTGCCCCCTGTATAGAGCTCTAGTGAGCAGATCTGGAATACTGGGGTCAGTTCTGGAGACCTCACCTACAAAGAGACATCCAGAATATAGAGCGGCTCCAAAGATGGGGGACAACAATGGTGGAAATGTAGATGGGGGACAACAATGTTGGAAATGTAGATGGGGGACAACAATGGTGGAAATGTAGATGGGGGACAACAATGGTGGAAATGTAGATGGGGGGACAACAATGGTGGAAATGTAGATGGGGGGACAACAATGGTGGAAATGTAAATGGGGGGACAACAATGGTGGAAATGTAGATGGGGGACAACAATGGTGGAAATGTAGATGGGGGACAACAATGGTGGAAATGTAGATGGGGGGGACAACAATGGTGGAAATGTAGATGGGGGGGACAACAATGGTGGAAATGTAGATGGGGGGACAACAATGGTGGAAATGTAGATGGGGGGGGACAACAATGGTGGAAATGTAGATGGGGGGGACAACAATGGTGGAAATGTAGATGGGGGGGACAACAATGGTGGAAATGTAGATGGGGGGGACAACAATGGTGGAAATGTAGATGGGGGGACAACAATGGTGGAAATGTAGATGGGGGGACAACAATGGTGGAAATGTAGATGGGGGGGACAACAATGGTGGAAATGTAGATGGGGGGGACAACAATGGTGGAAATGTAGATGGGGGGACAACAATGGTGGAAATGTAGATGGGTCACCTCACCTCTCCGGTCAGCAGGTGGAGGATCTCCAAGGTGAAGTGTAATATTCTCTTAGTCATCTCATTCCTGTCCTTGTCCATCCTTGGGGGTCATTCAGGAGAAGAGGAGACAACTGGGTCAGCTGGAAGAGAAGAGGAGGAGCCTGAATCACAGAACCAGCGACACAATGTAACAAACCTCCTCCTCATGTAATCTCCTTACTACTGGGGTGACACACTGTAACAAACCCTCTCCTCATGTAATCTCCTTACTACTGAGGTGACACACTGTAACAGACCTCCTCCTCATGTATTCTCCTTACTACTGGGGTGACACACTGTAACAGACCTCCTCCTCATGTAATCTCCTTACTACTGGGGTGATACACTGTAACAAACCTTCTCCTCATATAATCTCCTTACTACTGGAGTGACACACTGTAACAAACCTCCTCCTCATGTAATCTCCTTACTACTGGGGTGACACACTGTAACAAACCTCCTCCTCATGTAATCTCCTTACTACTGGGGTGACACACTGTAACAAACCCCCTCCTCATGTAATCTCCTTACTACTGGGGTGACACACTGTAACAGACCTCCTCCTTACTACTGGGGTGACACACTGTAACAAACCTCCTCCTCATGTAATCTCCTTACTACTGGGGTGACACACTGTAACAAACCTCCTCCTCATGTAATCTCCTTACTACTGGGGTGACACACTGTAACAAACCTTCTCCTTACTACTGGGGTGACACACTGTAACAAACCTCCTTCTCATGTAATCTCCTTACTACTGGGGTGACACACTGTAACAAACCTCCTTCTCATGTAATCTCCTTACTACTGGGGTGACACACTGTAACAAACCTCCTCCTCATGTAATCTCCTTACTACTGTGGTGACACACTGTAACAAACCCCCTCCTCATGTAATCTACTTACTACTGGGGTGACACAATGTAACAAACCTCCTCCTCATGTAATCTCCTTACTACTGTGGTGACACACTGTAACAATCCTCCTCCTCATGTAATCTCCTTATTACTGGGGTGACACACTGTAACAAACCTCCTCCTCATGTAATCTCCTTACTATTGGGGTGACACACTGTAACAAACCTCCTCATGTAATCTCCTTACTACTGGGGTGACACACTGTAACAAACCTCCTCCTCATGTAATCTCCTTACTACTGGGGTGACACACTGTAACAAACCTCCTCCTCATGTAATCTCCTTACTACTGGGGTGACACACTGTAACAAGCCTCCTCCTCATGTAATCTCCTTACTACTGGGGTGACACACTGTAACAAACCTCCTCCTCATGTAATCTCCTTACTACTGGGGTGACACACTGTAACAAACCTCCTCCTCATGTAATCTCCTTACTACTGGGGTGACACACTGTAACAAACCTCCTCCTCATGTAATCTCCTTTCTTCCCGAAGTGTAGGACCTGTGATGATGTGACAATCATGTGACCAGTATTTGAAGGGGTGGAGCTCAACAGGATAGATTGTGGATGAAGGACCTGCGAGAATGGTCATGTGATAAGAGTAGGCGGGACTCAGAAGTGGCGGGAACTTAACCCTTTTCCTCACTCCTCTTGTCTCCTCCTCCTCATAGATTGTAAGCTCTTGTGATCAGGATCCTCACTCCTCTTGTCTCCTCCTCATAGATTGTAAGCTCTTGTGATCAGGATCCTCACTCCTCTTGTCTCCTCCTCATAGATTGTAAGCTCTTGTGATCAGGATCCTCACTCCTCTTGTCTCCTCCTCCTCATAGATTGTAAGCTCTTGTGATCAGGATCCTCACTCCTCTTGTCTCCTCCTCCTCCTCATAGATTGTAAGCTCTTGTGATCAGGATCCTCACTCCTCTTGTCTCCTCTCCTCATAGATTGTAAGCTCTTGTGATCAGGATCCTCACTCCTCTTGTCTCCTCATAGATTGTAAGCTCTTGTGATCAGGATCCTCACTCCTCTTGTCTCCTCATAGATTGTAAGCTCTTGTGATCAGGATCCTCACTCCTCTTGTCTCCTCCTCATAGATTGTAAGCTCTTGTGATCAGGATCCTCACTCCTCTTGTCTCCTCCTCATAGATTGTAAGCTCTTGTGATCAGGATCCTCACTCCTCTTGTCTCCTCATAGATTGTAAGCTCTTGTGATCAGGATCCTCACTCCTCTTGTCTCCTCATAGATTGTAAGCTCTTGTGATCAGGATCCTCACTCCTCTTGTCTCCTCCTCCTCATAGATTGTAAGCTCTTGTGATCAGGATCCTCACTCCTCTTGTCTCCTCCTCATAGATTGTAAGCTCTTGTGATCAGGATCCTCACTCCTCTTGTCTCCTCCTCCTCATAGATTGTAAGTTCTTGTGATCAGGATCCTCACTCCTCTTGTCTCCTCCTCCTCATAGATTGTAAGCTCTTGTGATCAGGATCCTCACTCCTCCTCCTCATAGATTGTAAGCTCTTGTGATCAGGATCCTCACTCCTCTTGTCTCCTCCTCCTCATAGATTGTAAGCTCTTGTGATCAGGATCCTCACTCCTCTTGTCTCCTCCTCCTCCTCATAGATTGTAAGCTCTTGTGATCAGGATCCTCACTCCTCTTGTCTCCTCCTCATAGATTGTAAGCTCTTGTGATCAGGATCCTCACTCCTCTTGTCTCCTCCTCCCCATAGATTGTAAGCTCTTGTGATCAGGATCCTCACTCCTCTTGTCTCCTCCTCCTCATAGATTGTAAGCTCTTGTGATCAAGATCCTCACTCCTCTTGTCTCCTCCTCCTCATAGATTGTAAGCTCTTGTGATCAGGATCCTCGCTCCTCTTGTCTCCTCCTCATAGATTGTAAGCTCTTGTGATCAGGATCCTCACTCCTCTTGTCTCCTACTCCTCATAGATTGTAAGCTCTTGTGATCAGGATCCTCACTCCTCTTGTCTCCTCATAGATTGTAAGCTCTTGTGATCAGGATCCTCGCTCCTCTTGTCTCCTCATAGATTGTAAGCTCTTGTGATCAGGATCCTCACTCCTCTTGTCTCCTCCTCATAGATTGTAAGCTCTTGTGATCAGGATCCTCACTCCTCTTGTCTCCTCCTCCTCATAGATTGTAAGCTCTTGTGATCAGGATCCTCACTCCTCTTGTCTCCTCCTCATAGATTGTAAGCTCTTGTGATCAGGATCCTCACTCCTCTTGTCTCCTCCTCCTCATAGATTGTAAGCTCTTGTGATCAGGATCCTCGCTCCTCTTGTCTCCTCATAGATTGTAAGCTCTTGTGATCAGGATCCTCACTCCTCTTGTCTCCTCCTCATAGATTGTAAGCTCTTGTGATCAGGATCCTCACTCCTCTTGTCTCCTCCTCCTCATAGATTGTAAGCTCTTGTGATCAGGATCCTCACTCCTCTTGTCTCCTCCTCATAGATTGTAAGCTCTTGTGATCAGGATCCTCACTCCTCTTGTCTCCTCACAAGTTTAGCTTTTTGTGATACGGCCCCTGGGAAAACATGCGATTATCTTCTCGTGCTCTTGTGGCGGGGGCAGCCAGAGCAGGTAAAAACTAATTGAAATACTAAAAGTCAGTGTTTCCCAACCAGGGGGCCTCCAGTTGTTGCAAAACTACAATTCTTAGCAATCCCAGACCGGCAAAGGCTGTCCGGGAGCTGGGAGTAGTAGTTTCACAACAGCTGGAGGCACCCTGCTAGAAAAACACTGAGCTAAGGGCGCAGGGAGAAAAATAAAAAACCTTGTGCCTACCTAGTCCCGGTCCCTGCAGATTCGTCTCCGTGCGCTCCGGAGTTTCCTCTCTTCTTAGTACTGTAGGACCTTTCCCTTTTCAGCCAATCATTGGCCGCAGTGGTGTCATGCGTCAAGCCAGTGATTGGCTGATGGCGAAAGGTCTTGTACTGCAGCAATACACTAGGTTTCCCGAGTCCCTAGGAAGATTTGAAATCCGCCCGGGAAACCCAGAGTATAAGAATACAAGAATGTGACAGGGGGGGGGAATGTGACAAGGGGGAGGAGAATGTGATGGGGGTGTGACAAGGGTGAGGAGAATGTGATGGGGGTGTGACAAGGGGGAGGAGAATGTGATGGGGGTGTGACAAGGGGGAGGAGAATGTGACAAGGGGGAGATCTGACATAGCGGGTGGGCATAAAATGGGTAGGTAGATGTGAATTGGAGGAGATTGGACATGAAATGGGGGGGGGGTGGATTTCACAATTTTGTTTTTTAATTATATCGCATATCGCAATATTTAGGCCAAAATCGCAATCACATGTTCCCCATATGGTCCAGCCCTAGAAAGCATTGTCGTTATCTCTTTTGCATCATCTAAACTAAAAACAAGTGTCCTGTTGTACTCTTTAGGGGCGTTTATCATTGCCTTTAGAGCTGCTTTTTGTGTGTATATTTGTCGCACATCTGGCGCAGCACATTTGTCGCACATCTGGCGCAGCGCTGCACCTCAGGCTATTTTTTGCACCTTTTTGGTTTATCCTTTTCTTTAAAGTGTACAGAGCAGCTGTTAAGGTTAGTCTTTTGCAGTGGTAATGAATTTATCAAGAGAGGCTTTTTGTGAAAAGGCGCAAAAAAAAGGCGCAAAACCACCAAAAAGCCTCAAAACTACACCAGCCCAGACTTAGCTTTTTGGTGTATGTGAAGAAAATGTGACCTGCACAAAATTTGTCAAATGCCCTGTAAACATTTAATAAATCTAGTTCTCCTACACATTACCAGCACACAACAAAAAGGTGTAGAAAAATGCTTCCCTTATACCTACAATAATAAATGCTTCCCTTACACCTACAATGATAAATGCTTCCCTTACACCTACAATGATAAATGCTTCACTTACACCTACAATGATAAATGCTTCACTTACACCTACAATGATAAATGCTTCACATACACCTACAATGATAAATGCTTCACTTACACCTACAATGATAAATGCTTCATTTACACCTATAATGCATTATAAATGCTTCACTTACACCTACAATGATAAATGCTTCACTTACACCTACAATGATAAATGCTTCACTTACACCTACAATGATAAATGCTTCACTTACACCTACAATGATAAATGCTTCCCTTACACCTACAATGATGAATGCTTCCCTTACACCTACAATGATAAATGCTTCCCTTACACCTACAATGATAAATGCTTCCCTTACACCTACAATGATAAATGCTTCCCTTACACCTACAATGATAAATGCTTCACTTACACCTACAATGATAAATGCTTCCCTTACACCTACAATGATAAATGCTTCACTTACACCTGCAATGATGAATGCTTCCCTTACACCTACAATGATGAATGCTTCCCTTACACCTACAATGATGAATGCTTCCCTTACACCTACAATGATAAATGCTTCACTTACACCTACAATGATAAATGCTTCCCTTACACCTACAATGATAAATGCTTCCCTTACACCTACAATGATAAATGCTTCCCTTACACCTACAATGATAAATGCTTCCCTTATACCTACAATAATAAATGCTTCACTTACACCTACAATGATAAATGCTTCACTTACACCTACAATGATAAATGCTTCACTTACACCTACAATGATAAATGCTTCACTTACACCTACAATGATGAATGCTTCACTTACACCTACAATGATAAATGCTTCACTTACACCTACAATGATAAATGCTTCACTTACACCTACAATGATGAATGCTTCCCTTACACCTACAATGATAAATGCTTCCCTGACACCTACAATGATAAATGTTTCCCTTACGCCTACAATGATAAATGCTTCACTTACACCTACAATAATAAATGCTTCCCTTACACCTACAATGATAAATGCTTCACTTACACCTACAATGATTGCCCCCTTTATCTTTACCATGAGGCACTAATTAGTTTCAATCTTACGCAATTCTGGATATCCACTCACATATATATCAGATATATATATAAATAGCAACAACCAGAATAATAAATATCCAAATAATACACACAATAATAATTCACCTGTAGTATTTTCAACTCAATACAGTACAGAGTTTAAGGCAGTCAGTAATATCATTAAAAGTAATATGCCAATTATATATACTGATCCCGATTTTCGGGAAGCCTTAAATGGGGGTATTAGATGTGTGTCCAGAAGAGCTCTGACGCTGGGTCAGAAACTATCCCCTAATTTATTTTTGAACTCTCCGAGAGGTGCACCTACCTGGCTGAACTGTCCGAGTTCATATAAATGTGGATCCAGGAAATTTATTTGTTGCAACAGATGAATAATTCGTCATTTTACATCTACGAGCAATAACCAAATTTTTACCATCAAACAATATGTGAATTGCAACATCCGGGGTTGTATACCTCTTTACGTGCCGTGCCTGTAGTGTGCAAGATGTGGGATTTACTATTAACCCACTAAAAATCAGGGTACGTAAGCACTTATCTGATATTGCACATTTTCAGGCACGGCATGCATCTATGGTTACTAAACACTGCGCAGAGGTACATGGTGGTAATAACTCTAAACGCAAGGACGGCAATCCAGCGTGGGTAAGTAGAAAATCCAGATTTTATTAACTCACGGGAAAAACGGTACAAGCAACCAGATCAGACGCGTTTCAGGCACATGCGCCCTTCGACGAAGGGCGCATGCGCCTGAAACGCGTCTGATCTGCTGATTGCTTGTACCGTTTTTACCGTGAGTTAATACAATCTGGATTTTCTACTTACCCACGCTGGATTGCCATTCTTGCATTTGGATTTGTGTGCACCAGGCTGGGCGCGAATCCATGTCCAGGGTGTACGGGTGGAGCGAGCTGGATTACATTGCCTAAATACTTGGTAATAACTCTAGTCTGATGGGACAAGGTATTGAGAGGGTCGAAAAACCACTCAGAGGTGGTAACATGAGACAAAGGTTTTGGATCGGGAAATTTTCTGGATCCTCACCTTATACACACGGGTGCCGCGAGGCCTGAATAGGAGACTTGATACCATCCTGCACTACTGATATAGTAAAAACTACATATCACAAATGTAATATTCTGATAAAACCGAATAATTTATCTTTCAGTAGCTCCTCAGACCAAAATGACCAAGATTACATATACTGTAATTATTTAGGGCAGTTGAGTGTGTGCATATATGTGTATATATGTGTATATATATATATATATATATATATTAGGATCCAACAATAACGCAGCACTCCAAAGAACGGTGAAAAAAGTGTTGATTTATTCCTGTCACATCAGTACAAGCAACGTTTCTGCTCCTATGGAGCCATTTTCAAGCTTAGTGTCGCACATCAGTAGGGGGTTTAAATACCCATGTGCATTAAACATCATACAAATTTCAATTAAGTGCTCATTACATAAAAACATAAAAATTTTATAAACAGTGTGTACATACATCTTCCATTGTGTATATATCATAAATCTTCAGTGCATGTTTCATATATTAAAGTGCAAGTTAGTGCATATAAGTGTTTTAAAACATAGCAGCGCTCAAAATTGAATGCTCCACTAACATTATGTTGATACATAGCAGCTGTATGATATAATTATGCATATATAATATAATGAAATGGGGAGTTTGACTCTTACCCGCTCTGTACTTGTTTAATGGCGTCCAGTGGCGTGGGTGAAAACACTACTGCGCCTGTGCAGGAAGCGATCCCAGTCCAGGGCTGTCGCGCGAACAAGTCACGTGACTAACCCTGGGTCCTGTGATCGCTTCCGCATACTACTGCACTGAAAGCGTCGCCCGTTGTCCTGGTTACCACCTGTGCTAATCAGCCCTGGTGTAAAGCAGAAAACAGACGCAGCGGATGCTATAAAGATATATGCCAGACCTGAATACAAGTTAATCCATAGAGGCTTATGATGTATACTTATTATTAACCGAATCTATATAAATAGTGCATGAAGGTCAGTTCGTTAACCAACAAGAGTATTGGATAAAGAAAATAAAGAAAAAAAAATAAAAATGTGAAAATAAAATTAAATTTTTTTTTGTTATAATAAAAAAATACATAAAGAAATATAAAAAAATGAAATTTTTTTTTTTATAAATAAATATAATTCCTTATTTATAAGGATCCTTTCTTTTTTAGGACAATTTTACACCCCGACACACCTTACATTTACATCTCGGAACCGCTCCTCTTATGTAGGACTTTCATCACTCGGAGTCATCTCTGATCTCCAAAGGGATGTCTGTCACCGGGGGACAGTGACATTGGGATTGTAGGGTCCCAACATGTCTCCGTCTACCCACCTACACCTTGATTGGAGCTTTTCTGCTATTATAGCAGCATCAGTCTCACTCAATGTGGTCTGGGTTGTCCATTAATGGTATATGAATAATAAAGAAATAATAAAAAAAACAAAGTATAGTAAAAAAGAGAAGTAAAAAAAGAAATTTAAAAAAAGAGAGATTTGAAAAAAATAAAAAATAGATGTGTGTTGAGACAGAGTCACCCACTAATTGTATAGGGGGACTCTCCCTCGATCACACATCAACCTGTTGGAGAGGGGAACTGACATGCATGCACACTGAGCCAATTCAAATTCTATAATACCATATTATATTCAAGAAAGGCACATATTTTAAACATAATTCTTAAAGTTGATTAATCTCTAAAATAACGCCATACAGATGATATACACAGAGCAGGTAATGTCTTCTCCTTGATGTTTCATCTTGAAGTAAATCTATAAAAATAGACAAACAGAAAAAATTGTAAAAATTAATATCCACGTTCTACATAGTACCCTATCAAAATACTGTGTGTAACCGCCTTAGGATTCAGAGTCAGAACTCTGTGTGGCCCCCCTGGTTATGCACTCTATGCCATATTCTAAATAATGTTAAAATCTACATTTAAGCCCTTTGGTCTTAGTGAATCCAACTTGTGAATCCACCACATTTCTCTCCTTTTCAATAATGCCAGTCTATCACCCCCTCTTGTTGGTGCTGGTACAAAATCAATCGCCATGAATTTCAAGTCCTTCTCGGAATGTTTACACTCAATAAAATGTTTAGAAACTGGTAAATCAACTTTACCTTTCCTTATGCTATACCTGTGATTGTTAATTCTAACTTTTAAGCTCCATGTGGTTTGTCCCACGTATAGCTTTTGCATGGGCACATAAGAATATATATGACCCATGTAGAGTCACACGTGAGGAAGTACCTACATGTATGTACTTGTTGGGTTACTGGATGTATGAATGTAGGTCCTTTCATCATCTGATTACAATTTATGCAGGACAGGCAAGGGTATGATCCCATCCTCCTAGGGGTCAAAAATGTCTGCCCTGTTTTCTTCTCTGGTATGACTTCTGTTTTTACCAATTTGTCCTTGATATTCTGACCTCTCCTATAGGACATGAGTGGACCAACTGAAAATTCATCAATCTCCTTGAAGCTGTTTCTCAATATAAACCAATGTTTATTCAATATTTTTGCAATCTGTCCACTCATGTCATGATAGGTAGAGGTAAAGGGAATACGTTTGTTCTCAATTCTTGGTTTTTTCAACAATGTAGATTCTCTATCTAGAGTCTCCACCGTCTGTCTATGCTGATCCTCGGGTATCCTCTCACCAGGAAATTATTTGTCATGGTTTCAAGAGATTGTTTTAGAGCATCTTCATTATCCACCACCCTTCTTGCCCTCAGCATTTGGCTGTATGGCAATGATTTTATCATACTCCTAGGGTGGTGGCTATTGAAGTGTAGCAGTGTATTTTTATCCGTTGGCTTTGTATATAGTTGTGTTGTCAATTTACCATCTTCTTTCCTCACCAACACATCTAAAAAGCTCACTTCAGAGGTAGAATGTGTCATCGTAAAGTTAATATTTGGGTCCATATTGTTCAAAAATTTGTGGAATAGCTGTAACTCTTCCACTGACCCTTCCCATAGGAGGAAGATGTCGTCAATGAACCGCCACCATCCCAGACATTGTCTGAAATGGTGGGATTCATAGACGACACCCTCCTCCAGGGTTGCCACAAATAGGTTTGCATACATTGGCGCCACATTCGTCCCCATGGCGGTTCCGGTTAACTGTAAATAATATTTGTGATCGGTGGCTCAAATGCGTAGCGTACCTACCTAACAGCCTAACCACTGATATACAAACTAACAGGCAGTCTGAGTTGTGCCATATACTGCCGCGTGTAGGTACACCTGAATAAAATAGAGGGCATACCTTGATAGAAAAGACTCCTAAGAGATTAAATGAATTTTTTAAAAGAGGGGGGGTTGGGTGGGACGTGAAGAACCCGCGGCGTACTGTGCTAGGGGCACCGCGGGTTCTTATAGTGATTAACCCCGCCCCCTCTCACAAATACAGGCTAACTGCGTTAGCCTTCACACTTGTGATCGGTGGCTCAAATGCGTAGCGTACCTACCTAACAGCCTAACCACTGATATACAAACTAACAGGCAGTCTGAGTTGTGCCATATACTGCCGCGTGTAGGTACACCTGAATAAAATAGAGGGCAAAACTTCAATATTTGAAACAAAAACGCTTTATGAAATAAGACAACATTACAAAACCAGAAACTGGAAAGCATGGGACCTTCGGATAGGGGATGGGCGCATGTTTGAGCTAGATTTCAGCGACTCAAATTACGAATCACACGTCACACGGGCTGGCATCCCCTGACGTGACGCTGATGAGGTGGCACCGATGCGAAGGGGGTGTCCAGATATCACAGTTGAGTCACCACCCAAAGCCTATCACTAAAATGCGTACTTTAACGAATTGCGGAGTGGTGAGAGCAAAACCTCAGAATAATGATAACGGCTGCGACCTACTGGCTCCCTGGCGTGTGAACAACAGGTCACGTAGCAGACGAACCAGGCACTACCTATGAAATGAAATGTGGAAAAGCAGCAGATGGTAACGCCTTGCCCGGGTAACAATGTTTTAGTAGCGCTCAACTCAAGCTAATGGTGATTGGAATTCCATATCAGTTGGCTCAGTCTCCAACAAATATTTTACGTTTTACTAGAGAACTCACCAGGTCTGAGGAAGCCATAGTAACCCAGAGATAAAGCTGCTTTCCAACACAGACTATCTTTGTAGCTGAACGGGGGTCCTGTCTAGAACATCTACTAACTGTCTGAACGAGTCGGCCGACAAAGGCTGACGGGAAGAAGGCTTGGATCCTTAGCGCACCTTACAGCGCCGCTTTAATTGTATCGAATGAAACAAGGAGGCCAAGTCGGAATGTGCCAAAGAGATGTGGAGCTGAACCACCACTAGGTATGACTTAATCGTGCTTGATGAAGAGAAGAGTGGCAAAAACCCAATAAAACCAAGTAGGAAAGTAAAGTGTGTGTGTAAGCTCCTCCGAGTACATGTTACAAACCAAACCCTGACCGTATGCATAATCCCAAGTGCATATGTACAAAAAACATAACTACCTAGTCGTCAACCTAAAACCGTGTTAGGTTGTGACTGTAACCGACCTGTGGACGTGACAGGTGATGACACCACTCATGCGGCAAGCCTGATCATGACACTCAACCAATGTATAACCAAAATAATGATCAACCTGAAGCTAAGACAGCCCAAACTCCAACTGAAATCAAGCTATTTGCATGACCCCGATGCTAAATGACCTTGTGAGAACACATAAGATTGTCGTCAACCCGAAGCCGTGTCGAGTAGTAACTGAACCGACCTGTAGACGTGACAGGTCTGAAAACTCAATTAACTATGAAACAACGTATCATCACCAAGCCGCGACAGATCGTAACCATGATTGACGTA